>NW_003205427.1:132242-155295 GCF_000006405.1 Perkinsus marinus ATCC 50983 | reverse complement strand
TCATCCTTAATAGCCTTGCCATTAACATACACGCCGTTTACGCTACGGAGGTCCTTCACGATGAAGTTGCAAGGACCTACGATTAATACACCGTCACGCGCCACAAAATTACCCTCAATGAGTTCGGGTCATTCATGTAACATCCAACCTCTTCATTTCCATTGACAATTTCGTGGCGCGCGGTCAAGCACGGCTCACCTCTCCTCTCAATAACAGCATGCTCCCTACTCAGCGTCCTAGGATAGGCCACCGAGTCCAAATACACATCTGACTCCACTGCTCGACCGATAGTGCATCTCTGAGGGCCAGAACTGCTCCATCGCCACCCTCATGGACCCCCTCCTCCTCAACTCACCTCCTTCCCAAGATGCACCACATGGGGCACGTCCATAGTGGGCCTACAGCTGCTCAACAGGACCAGGTGGGCCTCACAAACACCTACAGAGAGCCTCCCAACCAATCCTCATCACAAATCAGAGCCCAGACCAACGAGAACTGACTCCTACGTCCAGGCAGAAGAGCACAGCATCCCCGACGGCAAGGGTCTTTCTCAGGACTGGAAAAAAGAGGATAAACTACGCTCCTACTCCCCACACCCGAGCCCCCACCTCTCCACTGTGCCCTGCGACAATGGGTCCTCAATTTGGTCTGATCACATATCTTCCACACACTACCACTCATCGCTCTACATTCCGCAACAGCCGAGCCTTCCTCAGAGATATCTACCGTAAGGTCAACTTCTCGGCCTCCTTCCCCACTCGAGCTCGCATCCAACGCCTGCGTGTCGTCCAAGGCTGAGGATGAAACCAGTCAACCACGAACGATGTATCTCCCCCTCCCTATAGTTGGACTTTATATATCTTCTTTCCTTGGAAGTTTCCTCACAAATTATGAAACTTTACGCATGAGTTCGGGTGAAGATGTACGAAAACCAACGAGAAACTCCAGAAATTTCCTCAGAGCTTCAAGATGGCCACCAACACATGCAATTGACCATCTGCATATTGTCCCCCCCTGCTGATACATACCACACTTAGAGCTAAAACGCTGCTGACCATTCCATGATAACCTCGAATAGATCTCGCACTAATACGCCCAACAATGATCGACATTCCAGCAGCTGAGGTCCTTACGACTAGCAGCAGCCCAGTCCATAAAGAGGACCCCATGTGGAGGGTCATCCACAGCAACCCCGATGGGCGCTACAGGGTCCTCATCCGCTGCCTGAGGTGGCGGTGGGGCTCTCGGTCTGACATATGTCAAAGCAGCAGTTCCCCTCAGCTGAGGAACCCCACCTTGCAGGGGTCTCCGGAGAGGCCAGGATAGAGCCCCCGTCCGCTGCCCTTCCTAACCCGTGTGACACCGAGGACGACGAAGCCCCTCCATTATACAGCATTCCATCACCACCACGTATCGGCGTTGATGGTACCTACAGTCTAATGAAGAGGAGGAAGACCGCACTATCGCGACACCATACCAGCTCAGCCTCGCTAGCCTCAGACGCCTGTGATGGCGAAGGACTAGATCCAAACTCCAAGTCGCCGCCTGCACCCCTTCTCATAAAATCGTCACTGCGCCATAAAATTCCACACCCCTCAAATTAACATCACTAAACGCACTCCAGTGAGTACTTCAACACATGTCCACATCTAATCTTGCTCTCTTGCTCGACCTTGCCTTTTCTCAACGATATGATTACCATACAATCTATCTCTAAACTTGGGCATCAGCATCAGATACTCCTCATTATAGCGCGTCCTCAGGTTGGAGACCCCAAAGGTGTACTTCCGTGTCACCACTATGTCCGGATCAGCTTCAACCATCGCTTTCACTCGTCGCCAGTGCTCATCATGGTCATCCATAGTAGTCTAATGAAAGAGGATGCAGTAGCTACATCACAGTCCCCATCAGCCCCAGCTCAACACCAACATCCAAGGAAACTACCCTATGAATTCATTTACATGCTATCCCCCTATGCCCCAGCCACACCCCGAGAGGAGGCCGCAACCCGACGATCCACCTCCGTCTTCACTCTAAGCATCGACTCCTCATCAAGCTCCCGTAGCAACGCCAACACTAACACATACCTCCCCCACTTACCACCCAAGTCCAACCTACCAGCAGTCACAATGTTATTATCTTTTCCACCACTACTGCTAGAGCTGACCCTTTCCTCCAATGAGTCGTCCTCCTCAACCTCCTCCTGTTTCACTACAACAACCACTGCGCCCACCTCCCCCCAGTACACCTACCCCCTAGTGACTCTCCACGGTGATCAACAGAGCCACGGTCCCTCTCCACAGAAGAGGAGCGCATCGATACAAAGGAGTCCCTCGGCCGAGCTGCCTCCTCAGTGATGTACGACACCGAGAGCTCGTACGTATCGTCATGGACACCATCATTGCCATGAGGTCGTTCTACCAAACAGTATCGATGAGCAATATGTACATGGTCAACCACATGTGTTGATGGCGATGAGAAAATTTTAAGAAAATTTTGGGACATTTTTGTACATTTCTACCCGAATTCTTTCATAAAATGCTCTAGTTGAGGTAACTCTTGAGCTCAGCTGAGGAAAGCGAACATATTTCCCAAAACCCCTTCACTGATCGTCAGCAGCTAAGACGCTTACCTCTCAGCAGACCCTCCCAGAGCGGTCCCCCTACACTCGAACATCGTCCCCTCCCGACACTGCCGATAGCAGACGCCTCCTCTAGGGCCCTACAAGGCGTATAACAACCACCCCACACTGATCTTATCTCCTCACCAGGATCCTCGACGAGCATCACCATCGTAGGTGGTATCACACTCTTGAAAGCTGGGCCCCTCGGTAGCTGGGGACTGCCTACGACCAAGCCCCTCTCCAGTACCTCCTAGCCCCCTCCTATTACCCTCCATGGCCACCTCCCTCTGTACAGCTCACAAAGGAATACTCCCCTCCCGGTCCACCACTACTCCAAGGCAGCCTTCCCCTACCTAATCACCAGCACACTGCCCAACCCTTACCCCATCCCCACTACCCTCCATCTCATCACCACCCGACACAGCCGATCGACTCGACACAGAAGCTGTCGCAGCTTGCCGCTCCTCCTCTGTGATCTGATACAAAAGCACTCAGTGATCCCCACCGGGCCCTGCTGCTGGTGGCCCACCTCCTTATTGTCCAGGATCCTCAGCCATGGTAGCCTCGATATGACATACTCTCTATACCCCGGATGCTCACTGCAAGGGTTGTCCTCCAACAGGAGTATCTACTCACCCTCCTCCGACCAATATGCAACAGGCTTAGCCTACCTCTAGACACCGACAATGACGCCTTAGGTGCTCCACTTCCTCCACATCACTCACAGCGTTTTTACGCAGATACAGCTCTCGGAGGCTGTTACCTACAACATCACAAATTCTTTCCCCGTTACACACAATAGCATCATGCTAGTGACCGAACCAGCTCCCCTTCAAGCCCAACCTTACATCCTTTGAACCCACTCAACGTCCTTATACGGTTCACACTAAGACTGCACACCTCCAACGCCGGCAGGGCCTCGCCAATGACGCTCACATCTCCCAAATCGCTGCCCTACCACCACATGCCCCAAGTTGGCCCCTACTCCTTCGTACCCACCCAGAGATTGAGCTTGGTGATCATGTCCAGCCGGTCCGAGCGGCACCTCAGCTGCAACATCTGCCTAGTCAAGATCTTATCTCCACCCGCCGTGAGCCTGGGGGACCGCCGACTCTTGCGGTGACTGCTATGGTGACGGTGTGAAATCGGCATCACATTCAACCACTACACAATAAAGCACGCAACCTACTCAAGACCTCACTACCCACAGAAACTACTCCTGCCAGACACCCTTAACCACTAAGTGTGCAAGTAGTAGTAAAACCACCATCAACACTGATGGAACTACCAGTCGTCATAGACGATGCATCACTAAGGAGATATAGCACGGCCGATGTAACCTACAACACCAACCATCCCCCGTCACTACACACATGGTAGATGGAACCTACCTCACTCATCTCAGCGAACCTCCCAAGGGGTATACGGTCCCTCATGGGCTTGGCCTTATCCTCGACTCCCCATACCCTCAAGCCCATTGGGGTCATCACAACTGTAGGGCACACGGAGTTGCAACGGATGCCGTATGGACCTGTACACCTGTTCACCCAATGAGGCTGACCATCCCTAGACCCACCCAACTCCAAAGCCGTCATCTTAGTGAGCATATCCAACCCAGCCTTAGAACAGCAATACCCTGTGTGGCGGGGTAAGGCTATCGACGAAGCTTGAGAGCTCATATTCACCTACAGTACACCACACCTGTAGTATTCATGGTATAGTGTACATAAGCTTCCGTATAAGGCTATCATCACATTTCATCACTATAGACCACAGATTTCTCATCAGAGGAGTATTTTCCAAACTACGTCGAGTTTTGAGCCGATTTCTCCACCAGATCTACTCCATAACATACATAACGTCATATTGCAACAGTACCTCACGCGAGTCGAGACGAGCCCAGTTCTCCCTCCTTACGATGGAGCCCTTGATTCCTCTATCCTTCATCGCATTGCCCACCACCTTAGTAGCCACAAAGGGCCCACCAAGGTTGGTGTCAATGTGGGTATCGAAAGACTCACTGCTCATCTCCAATAAAGAATCCAACCTCTGAAAGGGAATATCACCCCAACGTCACTTTCCATACCACTCCTACCGCAATTCCTGCACAGTTCACCAGACCGTGAACTTCCTCCTCCAGCTCCAACGCGTCCTTCAATGCCGTCTCAAACACTGCATGATCAGACACATCCACCGCCAGATGCGAAAGTCGCCCTGCCTTATTCTCGTCTAAAGATGATGCCTGAATACAAGTGACAATACCATACGGCTCCCGAGACCCTTCGGAAGCCTCGACGAGTTAATCTCCACTACGATACTCCTGAGGGAATTAGAGCGTTTGAAACCCTAATGGAGAGCTGGAAGATCGTGTGATTTCTCAACCGTTCGAAAGATGAGTATCGACTAATACCTAGCTACTACCCCACCAGCACCCACCAGATCCTCCAGGTCAGTTCTAGTCCTAGACACCGCCAACACTCTAGCATTGTTATGCAACAAGGATAGTACTACGTCACGACCAATGCCCTTGCCAGCACCCGTTACGATGAAAAATCTATTGAGGAAATCGAAGGCCACGGACATATGCAGACAAAGAAAACACTCACACTGTTTTCCCGAAACCTCGATAACCCCCCCCCCCCCCCCCTTAACAACCAAACGACTACGGTCTTTTGAATAGAACCATACCCCGCAGGAGTTAAAGGCAACAGCGCAGCAGCAGCACCTACTACACCACCTCACAGGGCTTGGTAAAGAGTGAGTGGCAATGATCCGAGAACTAGGCGTAGTTGTCAATGATCGACTTATTAACATCAGCCATACTAGCACCCTCCTTGCCAGGTTCCTCCTTTGTAAACTGCTGGAGCTTGAAGATACTCTCAATCACCGCAACCTAATACCACAAGCCATCACCATCGAGCCTAGCAGAGGCAGTAGTAGTAGTATTACCTCAGTAGCAGTGGTGTCCATCCCACAGAAAGCAGCCCAATCATTGGCGACCATACCAGCACCGACCGAGTCAGACCCTCGGTTAACCGTACCAGCAGTCAAAGGCACCTATGAGGTCTCTACCCATCGACTCCTGCTGCCAAAGACATAACTCACCTGTAGAAGCTGACTGAGTTCATCCATCTCCTCTACAGTGGTCGTAGGGTGGACCAGCCCTCCCTGGTTAGTGAGAGTGAGGTATGTCCCGACCAGCACGTTACCAGCTACAGCACCACGGAAAACTTCAACCTACAATAGCATATCAAAACTCCCACAGAGAACATCAACACTACCTTTAACACGTCTTGGATGATCTCCTCAGTTTCCCTATCAAGATCAGGGTGGACCAAGGCGACGTAGTCGTTACAAACAATACAGTTGCCGAGGGCAGACAGCCGCTCCTCCACTCGTTGTATCTGTCAACCATCCTACTGAACCCTCCCCCTCAGCTCTTCTACTTACCTTAACACTCTCAGGCAATGCGTTCCTTAAATGCTGCAGCTCATTATCAGTAGTAATGCTAGGCACCAGCAGACCATGTCGGTTACCAACACACACTCGCCCAGGTATCCTGGTCCCTCCGATGGTGGCGTGAACGACCGGTATATGGGGCTTCAACTCACTCTCGAAGGCTGAGTAGAAGTTCTCACTGCCCCCTAGGGCCACGATACAGTAGGAGTTCGTGAGCATGGCAAAGACGCCCACTTCGTTTGAGTTCTCAAAGGCACACCTCACAGCCATTCTTCAATGATAAACAGTGATGACTCAACTAACAACAATAAATAGTTTATAATATATAAATAGCTGTATAGATATCTATTAACAATATAATTATATAATAAATAGATATATAAATGTGTTATAAAAGATATTGAATACGTATACTATTGAAATATTATAACATGTAATAAATATAACCCTTAAGACAAGATCATTCATGCGGACTGCCATCCCCCATTGATGCGAGAATACACCCGAGGCAGATGCCTCATAAAAGTCGTGGAAAAAAACGAACCCGTACGTAAGTAGGCAACAATCTCACAACACTAGAAAGGGATACGTCGCGACTATGCAAGGGGGTGTCAACTCTAAATTCGAAAGCTCGCGTTGTATTATGTAGAGTAGAGGTAATACTCACAGCACCATGCGCTCAGAGGTAGTTGTTCATCATAGACGATTTAATCATACGAATGTGATGACCTAGGATGATGGGGACAATTCTCACCCCTGTAATTGTGACAACCACCAACGAGTCGCAAGTGTTCGAGTAATGAGTATGCCCGTCTAGAAAGCGACTGCATGACGAAATTACCCACATTGAGGCGCGGGGAAGGGAGCTACCTTGGCGGAGAGCTCCAAGGCTCCCTTGTTCCACCCTTGAGCAATTCGGAAATGCTTACGCTCCTCACAGTTATACCCAATTTCGTGGCGCGCGAAAGATTACGCGACGTGAGTGAAAAACAATTCCGACAACACGCATCTTCAAGGAATCATCATCATCATCTTAGGTTCATGAAGCTGTTGTGAATTTGGGAACGACGTCCGAATCATCTTAGGAGAATTCATTCTAGAGCCGTGTTTGCGTAGTCGTGCTTGCGCATCAAAGCATTAAAAGGTAGGGCAACAGGCTGTAGCTACACGACAGTCGTTGCTAAATATCGGCCTCTGCAGGGGCATGAGTACTCATTGAACATGTCCGTGCCATCTGCAGGCTATCTCAAAGGTATTTTCAAAGGATCGCTTTCGAAGCTATGTAAACCTTTCATATTTGATAGAAATTACATTGTCCCTTCTCTCTTCGAGATGCTCTTGCGGTGTCACTTGGCTCAAGGTCCAGTCTTCCCAGTGCTAACTCAAGAGCGTCGTTGTCTAGGGAGTAGTAAACCCAAACCGCACTCTATATAACCCAGTATTGTGCAGCTCCCCGGGGTTCTTTCACGCCTACCTCCCATCTGCACGCCCACATCGGCTCTCAGTTTCTGTTCCAATGACAATAGGATCCCCCTCGAAGAAGGCGGCCGTCCATCCCCCTCGGCATCCCATCGATGCCTCCGACTTGGGCAGACGGTTCAACCCGTATGAAATCCTAGGGGTCTCCAAGACAGCCACGGTTACTGTGGTGAAGAGGGCTTATAGGAAGAGGGCATTGAAGTTGCATCCTGATAAGAACCCAGGGGAGCAGCAGGCACTTTATGCGGCTATGTTCAATAATCTCACGCTCATGTAGAGATCAATTGGCACGATGAGGCAAAGGAGTGGTATGGCAGATACGAATCCTTACTGGACCCTCCCACGCGACAAGCGATTGATGATAAGATGGCCGCATCAGAGCAAGAGGAGTCTATGCGGCAGATGCAGAATGCCGAACAGAGTCGGCTAAGGGAGGATCTTCTAGCCAAGTACTACAGGCTTTGCTTTTATTGCTCCTAGTTCAACGGTATCCTACATAAAAATCAGTAGTAGATGCAATTATTATGAAATTTTCATATTTCCTGCCATCACTGTCCACAGTGTTCTCGTAGCCGTCGCTTCCCCAGTTCTGTTTCATCATTTCCTAGCCTTTCCGAAAACCCGAAAACCCTAGATGGAGGATTGGGCCCATCGATCTAGTGGTTATTGGTAGTCTCTATATTCTGAGATAGAGTACTAACAGGCAGTTATCTACACTCTGGAGTTGTAATGCATGATGACATTGTTGTGCCGGCGATTCGGAGCTTTAATTACTGGAGTCTTGACGAATTGTGGGTAATAATTCCTCGTCAGGGAGAAGGTCTGGAAGGAGCAGTCGGCAGCTCGGGATGAACGAGACCGGATAAAGGCTGCCAATCAAGAGTTGCTGGATGCCCTCAAGGGCCGTCGAGAGAGGGAGTTGCTCTCAACTCGTCGCCAACACAAGTCTACCACACCAGCAGCTACTCTTGGGAAGCGGCCCCGCAGCCCTCCACCGCCTTCTGCGGCCTCTCTGGATGGTATAATAAATAGCGTGTGGGATGAGCTAGTGAGAGCAGCAGTAATGCACGACCGAGGCGGTGGTGGTGGTGATACGCACGTCACAGCATCTTGAAACACTTCGTTCACCACTGTTATAATTTCTACCCACGATTTGGTCCGTGTTCACGTCTTGGTACAGTACTTGTTATTGTAGATTTTCTTAGCATGCCTCACTCCACAGCGGCCCTTATAGCCGGGCTCCAGCATAAGACGGCTACTAATACGCCGCCTATGGAGATGCTCAGCTCTGTTTGGGAATACCTTACGTGTTTGGTTTGGGTACCGACTCTCTCCCCTGCATCAGTATCGGCGATCGAGGCCCAGATTGGAGGGCTTCCGATACAGGAGGGCTCGGCCACCGACCTGGTCGCTTGTGATGGTCGGGTGGTCTATTGCAAGTCCACAGATGACGCCCGAATCTTTGCCATGGAGAGAGGCTGTGATACCTTTCGAAGTCTGGAAAGTTCTGCACTGAATGTGCAACTTGCCGGGATCGAACCCGGGTCTGGTGTACTTCATACGTTCCGATGGAATCATGGGAAGAGGGTGATGGAACTCCGTCGTGAAGGTTCCGCAGATGAGGACCAGCAGCAAGTGAGTGTATCGTGCTGGACTGCAGAGGGCTTGCTTAGGTCAAAACCATTACTTGCCTTTAGTGACGGCAGTCTATTCGTTGCCAACTCTGTGACTAAAGGGTCGGGTGTTTTAACTTCGATTGATATCAGACCGCGTGCACGGGAAGAACACGAGGGTGAATGGTTCAAGATTTTCGCACCCGTACCCAGCGAGCTCATACAAGCTATATCTGTGCATGCGTGCAAGGATACTACAAGACTTTTATGCGCCATGGAGGATAGCATCTGGGTCGCTGACATTTCTCCTCCTGACCTTCGGCATGGTACAGAGATTACATGGTCCCGCGTGGTTCATCTACCTCAAATCCACCGAGTCCATCAAGTCATTGGGCTCACTGATCACGTCGCTATCGGTCTTGTCTCATACTTCGAAGATGGCTCATCATCCACACTTGCTCTTATCACCATCGATCTCATCAATGGCGACGTGAAAGAGGTGGTTAGCATGAAAGAGGAGGAGTCTGCTAAGGTGTTCCTCACGAGAAATTGTCTATGGATGGCCTCAGCGTCTGAGGAAGAGGGTCCTTTAGTAAAAGTCGTGGATTTAGAATGGGTTTAGGGCGATTTGGGATCACAAGAGATAGTCTCTTCCATTCAGTCTCTGATATGTTTTGTAAACTGTTCTCCTACTCTCATTATGTAATTTTAGAGGCGACCTGGATCCCAACTTGCCAGCATTCAATCAACTTATCTCCCTTACACATGGTATTTGTCACCATTAACAACTCTTTCACTATATTCGATTCACAAGGAAGCTACAGCTACCTCCATTCATCTATTTCTTGTGTTAGTAAGTGACCTAGGGAGGAGGAAGCATTCAGGCAACTGCTGCTACTGCAGTCGGGCAAGATTGAAATGATGCACGAATCTTCCCACTATCGTCTAGTTCACGAGCGAGCCATTTGTTATTTGACCAGAACGCAGACGGTTAGGTTCGACCTCTTTGGATCCTGTCATCGAACCAACATTTCCTCCTTTCTGTTGGGGATTCGCGCCTGGTAATTTGGAGTGCACCAAAGTGGTAAAGTGAAGGAAACGTTCGTGAATGCGTGCGATAATATTGGCGAGCGCAACAATCTACTTAATGGGAATAGGATAATTCACAACTTCACCGCCCACTGTCATTCATCCACCGCGTACATTGACTTGAGAAAACATGTAACGTAGATTTCACTGTGAAATTTCGATCACTTCAAGCCGATGTTCTTCAGCTGATGTTCACTGACATACCATAATTTACTATTATCATATGGAAATATCAAGCATCCTAACCAAGTAGCATTTATCTAGTACTTTCTGCGCCAATCGTGCAGGTTTAGTGTACTACACATACTTCATTATTCATTCCACTGAAATAATGCTCAACATCGTGGATATGGTTGAAATTGCAGCTGTTCCGTGTTGCATACCATCTTACATCACATGGCCATAATTAATACGAAAAGACCGAATTCAAAAAAATAGACGAAAGAGCGAATAACAAGCATCTTCTCTACTCTTGCCTGACATGGCTAAGAGGGATTGACGAGACCAGATGCTTCGAATAGGGTTAAGAGCGATTTGGACGAGTCGATATAGTTGGTATGGTGAATTAATGGATAACAACCGTAGGATATACTTGAGCGGCTGACTATGTACTGAATAATATGACACTACTACGGAGACGTCTGCTACCCAGTGAAATTTACAGTTCCCAATGATGATTAGGAACAACCATTACTCAGACACTGGTGCATATCTTCGGGGATCATTGAATACGGCAGGAAGTCATAGTGATACACTCCCTGTGACTTATGGGGTAGTTTGCTCTTGATGAGACGAAGGAACTCGTTGAAGGGTGCAGGATTCCAAGAGCCGAACTCGTTGTTATAACCGCACTTACCCGAGTTCAGTGGGTACACACATCCATCATCCTGATGTTGCAACGACCACATAAGGTGAGCGCGGCTTCGATGGTCCGCATAAGCTGCCTGGACGACCTTGTCGACGGCCTCGTTAACCACATAGTTGACCATCTTGCTAGCCTTATTCTTGTACAATAGGAACCTCGAATTGGCCGTTTGACTGATATAAGCAGTAGGACGGAAGAAATCATACCTAAGATGAGATAACGCAAACGCAATTTCGCTCCACTTGCACACTAGGTTGGGCTTACATCTCCAGATACAAGTTATTGACCCAAGGCCACTCCTTGAATCTACCGACTTGATCAAAACCGATGGCAACGCCAACTTCGAAGTTTGTCCCGTCCTTGAAATCTGCTTCACCTTGGGGATCCCAGAACAGATCATATTCAGTTGGGACATGCTTCATCTCCTCGTAGTCGACTGTAATCTAGTTGACATACATTGCTGAACTCCATAGAGATTCGCACTCACTCCCGAGAACTGGATAGACGATAATTTAGCGTTATACTCCTTCAATAGATGGAAAACGCCAGACATAACTTTTCCCTTCGTCGGGGCAATGCTCAACCATCCCTCTCTTGAGACCTCATCGAAGACGTAGGGGAGCATAAACACTTCACCTGAAGGAAATCACGAAGGGCTGGCTGGAGAAATGCCTAGTCTTACGAACACTTGTACCACCAAGCTTTGTGAGGAGCTCGGTGTACATGATACTCTTCGTAACATCGCCGTCTGGATACCTTGAGACAGTCACATCGTTGTGGTCGCCATCAGACTCGAGTTATGGCTACTCACCATAGCCTATCGCTGGATGAGACACCGGGAGGGAATTGGGGATGTAGCACTCGAAGGATGAGTTTGGTGACGCGCATGTATGCACAGTTGGAGGTCAGGAGACGCAGCAGTCGCTGATAGTATCTGATCAATTAACCTCAGGCAATTGAAACCCCAATGCCATACACACCGGCAGACCAAGAGGACTCCTTGACTCGAACCACCTTACTCGGTCCACTGCGCTTTGCTGTACAGTCCAGAGGGCCATTCTGTCCACCAAAACACATCTTCTTCGCCACCTGGAGCGGCACCTCCACATCCAGATCGCGAGTTCATCCCAGAACCTAAGCTCGATGACCGTCGACAGAGGATGCAGCGAAGGGAGCTGATACCTTGTGTAGGGGCAGGCGTTGTTCGGATAATATTCTTCGTCGTGGTCGTTGAGTCGTCAGGTACCCGTTGGTCAGATGGTGCCGACGGGTTATAGTAGCCTGGAACGAATGAAGTGAAAACACCTTAAACGCTTCACAGAGGTCCGAAATGTTCACCTGTGGTGCACTCCTGGTTCGGTCGGCACAGCTGACTACCGTGCTTGCATCTCGGTGGAGATGAGAACAGCTTGCAGTATGTGACGACACCAGGATTCAGCTCTTGGCAATAGTTATCACAGCCCGTCAGTCCACTCGAGCCTTGGACATGCGCTGGGGCGGGTTCCTCTGAAGAGATCAGTAAAGAGCCAATTACCAAGACGAGCATGGAAGGCCCACCTCTGATCGGTTCGTCAATAGATGAAGAAAAGGGCGCAGTAGCCGAACCAGACACAGGTCCCTCTATGGCACCTGAGAGAACGAACTCATGACAAAATCGACGATTTGTGAGTTACAATCGACGCGAGGCACGCAAGGAGAGGTTGAAGGGAGACCGCCTCGGCAGTAGTATCGATCGTTGTGGTACCGGCAGTAGGAGTCGCTTCCGAAGATCTCTCGACAGTAACTAAAACTACGTCAAGGTATCTCAGTGCATGCGACTCACTCATGGCATTGGTCAGCTACTTCTACTGCTGCGAAGGCTTGAGCGACTGTCGCAAGGGAAGAGTAAAGATAAATACGCATTATGCCTTAGGGAGTACTGAACTGAGAGAAAACCGAGCTAGTCAGCAGCAGAGCGCCAGAAATAGTAGAAGCATGGATGACACTGACAACACATGGCAACATCAAGTTGAAGAGTAAGGCATGTGTGGTGAAGCTCCGTCTTCTCCTCCTCAGCAGAGTAAACAGTGCTTCTTCCACTTGCTCTCGGCGCGGACATTAGACTTAGGCCTAGTTGAGCCGCCTCGGGAAGATAGTGGGGGACGTCGACATGCGGTTAGAGTGTAGAATATCTAAAATCTCGCGGCTGCGCATCAGACCCTGTAGATACGAAACGGTAAGATACCCCAAGATACCCTTCATATCTTCGCGGCACTGGAGAGCCTCGAGATCACGCGTTCGGTCTCACCTCGATCCCTTCCTGCTGAGGAGCATTAATAATCATCGGGATTACGATTACTCCTCGAAGGTATCATATGATCTCGCAGTGGCAATACCAGGCGATTCTTCGATGTGCGCACTTCATGCACTTGCACAACCGTGTCCCAACGAATCTGCCCGGATTAATCATAGGAGTAGATGTCAATCAGTCTCGAATGGTCTCTGCATTTGTAGGTTCAATTGCTCCCAGTTGGAATGAGCGCAGGTTAGAATGTGCCTCGCTGATCAGCTTCAGGACAGTTTAGATCCACAGATGCCCGCGATGATTCCCGAAGCCCATGTGTCGCCTTCGTTTTTACTACTACGTGCTCCTATAGAAACGACAGTTCGTTTTGGCCTAGCAAGATCTCAGTGCTCGAAGCTGCGCCAATCATTAAGACCAGATCTTAATCAAGAACTCGGGTGACCTATCGGGTTTCCACCCATCCGACCAGCTGGAATTAGTGGCTCGTATGAATTGGTTGATAAGAGCCAAGGGATAACCAGTTGGTGCATCCACGCGATGCTCTAACCGACTGAGGTAAACGACTGAATATGTACGTTATATCGGTAGGCCGATGGAAGTTACTTCGTCGAAAGTAAATGCTACTGTAACCATAGACAGGATTTCGACAGAAATGACATAATTAACCGTCACCTCTATTCCCACGAGAGCTAGGGGACGCAACACACCGCAGTGACAGTAAATTCAAAAGTGACAAGAACTCGATGGTAACATTGAACCCTAACATGAATGCGTCATTTTAGTAAAACAAACAAACTTAAGCTGTGCGCAACACCAATACTTGACCAGAAACAACATACTAACATGAACTCCCTCACTCTCCCTTTTGCTTTCTCTTCATACTCACAATTCGTGGGAGAGAGACTTCAACGGCCGCCTAATAGTCATAATGCCAGACCACTGACTCATACAAACCTCCTCACCTGCGCCTGCCGCCGCGCAAGCTTCTGCTCTAAGTTCATTCGAGCAATTTGTTCAGCACGTTGACTGTTCTCTTTAGATATTCGCAGCGCCTAGGAAGGTCGGGAATCGCGAACGCCAGGAGCAGGAATGTTCATTGTCACCTCTTCCACGGTGACGATCGAGCCCGGGTCGAAATAAGTCTCATCCTTCTTCTCCTCTTTCTTTATCTGTATCAAAAGGACATTCTCGTCCACACTTACATCTACCCTACATTATGCGGTATATTGAGAGCTTGTTCTACAATGGGCAGCCGCAGTATACGGTTTTGGGTGATTGCCCACAGGGCATTCGTGCCTGCGAACAACTACTCAAATTAATGTACCTCCACCGGTGCTCACAGGTGTAGACAAAAAGGCCCGCAGGAAGGTACATTGTGGCGGGAAGAGCAATGACGCAAAGGGCTCGGAAACCATGGCGGGAATACTTCTGCATAGTCTTCTGGTCAATACCTGCAGCAACACATGAGCACCTCCATAACACAATGAGAATGTCATACCAAGCTTGTTCTTGGTATCAGGACGGTCCCCAGCTTCTGCTGCTTGTGCTGAATCCAGCGATCCGAAGAACTCTATATTAGTCAATAGCAAGGCCGAGGCCAACACTGGCAAGACTATTATCCTGACAGTAAATCTTCACAGGACACTTAGTTAGATACTATTACGGATCCGAGAGCGCCAATGAGTCCAACCATAACGGCGTCTCCATCGGGAACCCTGAGCGCACGGAAAGCTGGATGTCACAACCAGCGGGTGATTCACCTTTGAATATATGAGGATGGTTGGACATCTGACGCATGGAAAGGAAGGCAGTAGTGAATATTGGTATTTGTACGAACATGCCCATCATGCCCTTCATCGTCACCATTGACCCGTGCTCCTTTATGAACTGAGAGTATCTACAGGACAGACCAGTGTGAGAATATACATTTACTCTCCTCAGCTGAGTTCACAAATTTCCTCACTAATTATACCGAGCTAAAGTAGAAGTTTACAAAAACAATGAAGAAACTTCCAAAATTTCCTCGGAATTTCAAGATTGTCACCAACACATGTAGTTTACCATGTGCATATTTCCCAACACTGATGCAGACAAACCAACAACATTTATCACACTCCAAGAAGCACCGCCAAATCACTTCGTTTGGGCCCGTATGAGTTGCTGTTGACTCCCCTTCTTTTCTGCTTCCTTCATCTCAGCACTCAACGCCTGATGAGTTCCTAGGCCACAGTGCCACTAGAGACAGCTCACATCCAGCTGAGGCATGATCCTTTGCTTGATCCGACCAGCTCTCATAGACGATATCAACAGTGGTAATACCATGATCCTAACCTGAGACCAATAGACACTAGCCCCAAATGGTGTCAGGAGCACGTCGCTCACCACAGTGGCCGCTACTGCTATTGATGCCATCCAGCTATGTCCCGGCATGTAGTCATGGATCTGACGTGAAAGACCATCGGCATCCCCAAAGCGATTGCCTTGTGCGATGTAGCGGCCCTACAGTAATGATGAGCGACTGCATGAGGTCCACAGGAAGGTAAGGGTCATATGAAGACGCCAACTCCGCTCCTCTAGCATGGGCCTCATCCACGCATCTGGTGAACAGGAGTCGTACCAGAGGCGAGCGCGGCATTCACTACCTTTCCATCAGATTGAATGACGGTGTATTCTCTGGGTAGTAATTATGATACTTTCCGAGGGAAGGCACATCGAACTGCTGGTAGAAAGAGAGGTCATGGGCCTGCAGCAAAGGCGCCTGTCCGTCCCCCGCCTCTGCTGCCGTCCAAATGCCGCCCTCTGTCGCCGCAGTCGAGAACGCTCGTGATGCCGCTGGGGAAGGCAGCCGACGTAACGCTAACGCCTTCGACAGCATTTTGCGGACCAAGCCGCTGAGACAACTTCCCCCAGCATGTGTGCTGGAATGTCCACGAATCTCCCACATTCGAAATTTCCCTCATGAAAAACTATTTTTTCCGATCACAAATTCCCATCCCATCGCTAACAACAAGCTTTCAACTCAAAGCCCAGTAATCAGGAACAACTTCAACGCCTATGCTACTGCGGTTATCATGATAGTCAACAACAAAAATAGCTCAGATCATTGGAGGACCTGTGCCTCCAGCAGTCGAACCTGAGATCAGATTTGCATTCCGGCAGCAGCATTTCCGAAAGGCGAAACGTACTGCGTGCTCGAGCCGATCCTGCCTCTTGGCAGCTCTTTCGAGTTGATTCTGAACATGTATGATGCAGGTTTCGCTCCGCCTGATGTGCCCTTCTAGGATGGTCTTCAGCTCGTTGACGTATCTTAGGTTGAGACCAGTCGGGACTGTTGATGCCACCAATCTTACTGATGTTGATCTCGAGCACTGGCCGCCACCTCCACCTTCCACTGCGCTATACCCTCGTGAACAGCCTGGATGTCTCTCTGAAGGTCATCACACCTCGAATGAGCGCTGAACGCTGCATCATTGTGAGCCTTGAAAAACATAAGCAGTCATATAGTCCAGAGGTAGCGCGGTCAGCTACGATTCAGGAGGTCCCGCGTTCTACTTTTGCCTACTATCAATTCAGCTACTGCTATCTCCATGTCGCAACATATGACCACGTGAGTCATTTACAAGTACTCCTTATCACCTGTCGGAGCAAATCGATACCTTCGGAGACCTTCTCGACTTTGTGTCGTAGAGTCATACTCCCGTGTCTAGCCGACTGATGCAGTCCCGAAGGCAGGCAGCCCAGTGTACTACCGAGGGGAGGCGCAGATAACTGATAATGGTCACCATCATCATCGGCGGCATCGGGGGGCTTACTATACTGAGGCTTCGACTAGGTACGTAGTGCTGGCCGGAAGACATCAGCGAGGCCTCATCCTAAGGGTGAGGACAGTACTCATACTGAGGGCATAGACGATCGCGTGAGGTCTGCCCCCAGCCTACCAGGCCGTCAACTGACGCCTCTGTCCCGCCCTCACCATCCACCACCGATCCACTAGGGGTCAACATGAAGTGTTTCGGCCCTGCTAACCGATGGTCTGAAGTGACCATGTGGGATCCTCACAACGGAAGCTAGCCATACAGGAATCACTAGGGTCGTCAACCTTGGCTGCTTCGATAGGGGTTCTCACCGAGCCGTTGACGCTGCAGTCAGAGGGCTCTACCTGACACTGCGACTGTTGCATATCGTTTCTGGCGGGGATCATTGGTAAGAGAGGCCGATTGTGATATCGCAATAAGGTCAGACATCAACCTTCGCTGATCCGTAGCTTAGATATCTTCCCATATTCCCAGCGCGTGCTTGTGAAGTTGGACCCTTGCTCCGACTTCTCGTTTTTAAATTCAAGCCTTTCACCTACCGTCGGTTCTTTGGAATAGTGAAAAAGCATCAATCGTCATCAGTGTGGCATGTCTGATCCTGGGAAGCGTGGTAGACTTACTCGGAAGAAGGTCTCCCGAGAAATATGCGTGAACACGGAACCACACCACGAGTGTAGTGCGTACTCTGGAGTAGCGTACGCCATTCTGATCGATACCGAAGTTGACGCGGTTACAGAACTTCTAGTGTCGGCTGGGTTTCTAGTGGAAGAAATCCCATAGACGCTGGGGATGGGAGAGGTATTGACCAAACCTCAAACCTGAAGCCCGAAATACTGACCAATACTGACCAGAGGATGAGTCAGCGAACCGATGTGAATAAGCTACCCGAGCATTGGTCACAGAGTCAAGTGTCTCATCTCTAGTCCCCCCAACTCGAAACAGCTCGCGTCTGCAGGATTTAGGAGTCCAGCGTGCCATGCTATCAGTAGATTATCGTAACCGTTGCGGCTCGGTCCGCAGACGAGACTAGTCTGGGCCAAGTTGGCCCAGAGTTGGCCCAAGTTGGCCCGGCCAACCCTGCATGAGGATATGCTCTTGGGCGGTAGCCTGCCGCCTGCGGGTCGTAGGATTTAGCACCCGTTAACCTCATAGTGTGTGTATGACTCACATGATGTGAGTCACATCGGTTGAACCTGACGCTCCTACTAGCTACGACTAGCTGCACCACATTAGTAAGTGTTAGCTAGTTAACACAAGTTAAATACCGATACGGAGGGCGTGTCACACAGTGCGTCTCCGACACACACGTGCATATCATCCGCGGTAAGTCCTCCACCCGTATCCAGGGTGCGTCGTGAAACGACCCGTGCGGCCGAACATTGTCGCAGCCTCACGGAACCAGACGGCGTGTGCGGCATAATTGAAAGAATTCATGCACGGCATACGATATGCCGTGTATGATTTCTTCCAACCCAGTCCGCCACTCCCGGGAGCGAGCATCGGTTGGTCGACCGTGCGCGGCGTCGCACCGCCGGCGCGCCCGGTAGAGCGCAACGTGCGCGGCACCAGCAGAGGCCCTCGTCGGACTAACTCGATGCCTCGAGGGCTGGAAGCCAGAGACACCTTTTGTCTTCCAGCCCACCAGACCCACGCGCCCAGGAGTGGGTTATTAACATGTGCGGTGACACCGACCATCTATCAAGGTGTACGAACGCTGGGTGAGAGGTGAGCTTCCGAATCGCTTACACGTTATTGCTGCACACATACGCGTACCGTTCTCGCCTCACGCCGGTCGCAACTGGTAAGTTAATTTGGTATGACGGGAGGGGAGCCGAACACCCAGCTCGGCATGTCACGTTGAGATAACTTCACAGTGACGGGCCCATCCCACGGTGAGTAGCTTGATTGATGGAAGGCACCCGTCTAGCGAACTACTTGGGACAACACTAATGTGCACTCATGAAACAGGGAAAGGAATCCATTTCTGACACAGATATCCCGCTGATCACTCGTTGCCTCATCGCTGGTCTGACCAGCGACCAGCCAAGATTGCGCCACTGACTAAGTCAGTGGCGGGGCCATGATTCATGAAGGTGTGCTCTTACGAAGATTACGAGATGGCATGACACGAAGATGGTTTTTGGTCGAGGAGTTGTCCAAGGCTATGATCCCGCGCAAGGCTCTCGGCACACTCTAATGAGCCACCTCATGGCTGCTGATCGAGTGATTCCGCTTCGAAGGAATACCCGATCGGGGAATAGTTCCGGCCGATCAGCTCACGAATACTTGCTAGCCTATACTTCTTGCCCAGTACGTGGTCTATGAGAGGGCAAAGTCTAATGAGCCACTTCATGGCTGCTGATCGGGTGATCCCGCTTCGAACGGACAACCGATCGGGAAACAGTTCCGTCCGATCAGTTCAGGAAAACTCGCTGGTCTATACGTGTTTGCCACTATGCTGACTACAGAAGGGGATACTCTAATGAACCACACTCATGGCTGCTGATCGGGCGATCCCGCTTCGAAGCGATACCCGACCGGGCAATAGTTCCGTCCGATTGGCCCAGTTACGCTTGCTAGCCTATACTTCTTGCCCAATACGCGGTCTATGAGAGAGCAAAGTCTAATGAGCCACTTCATGGCTGCTGATCGGGTGATCCCGCTTCGAACGGACACCCGATCGGGGAACAGTTCCGGCCGATCAGTTCAGGAACTCTCCCTAGCCTATACTTGTTGCCCAGTACGTGGCCTATGAGAGGGCAAAGTTTAATGAGCCACTTCATGGCTGCTGATCGGGTACACTTATCTGGTTGCAATTCCGGAATCAAGTATCACTTCTAGAGTATCGGTAATTGTGTTTGATGATCTGAAGCCGAGTCATAGATTCTCTGCAGTATCTCAACTATATTATATACACTTACCTGGTTGCATGGGTATCGCTAGGGTTTCAGAGTATCGCTAGAGTATCGCTATGAGTTTGTTAGAGTATCGGTAATTGTGTTTGATGATCTGAAGCCGAGTCATAGGTCCAGTTATCTGAGTTATAGTTGCAAATGCCGCGAATACTGTGTTGCAGGTTGCAACTTGCAACATATGTTCACTTTCCTCAGCTAAGCTCTGGAGTTCCCTCACTGATTCGAGACTCTTGAATCAAGACTCTTGATTCAAGAGGTTCATATACGAGTTGAGTTAGAAATGTACAGAAACCAACAGGATTTTTTCAAACCTTGCTCAGAATCTCGTGTTTTAACCAACGCATGTGGTTGACAGAGAATAAACTCAGTCGCACTCCATGGCAGACTAGCTGACACGATCGTTAGCCACTTTTGATAGAGATCGCATTTCTCCAGAACGCACGGCACGCAAGAGATTATGCTGAGAAACCGTCCACTCAGTATTGGGTCAGCACTACAAACTCGCTGATAACGTACAAGACTTTGAGTTCCCCTGGCCTGTCGTTGATGACCTCAAGAAACTATCAGCAGCCTTCCAACAACATGTCGGAGTTTCTGGATACTCCTTCCATCCGGACTGCTTACACGACAAGATTGATGATGATGAGGGTCGTGGACTTTCCCTCGCCCGGCGAGGGTTTAATAGGCAGCCTCCTCCGGGCGACTCGCCCGGAGAATAAACAGAAATGTCTCCTCTATTCGTACTAGCAACTTCATGCTCTCGGTTGCCAGCACAACGACCGGCCTCCTTCTCGGTCAAGCCAGTCTTGAGGAGAATCCTCTCCGGTGAAGCAAAAATCAACAATTGGACTCCAATTGTTGATTTTTGGAGCCAATTATTGGAGCCGTCGTATAGCATCAAGTTCAAGTATAAGGGGAAAGATATACTCTTCACAATAAAAAACCAAATGGACTTTGTCAACTGAGGGGTAGTAACATCAAGCATCACAGCTTGCTTACAGACGAACTCCTCAGCGTTAGCAACCATAACGCTTATATTAACATCACGAAGATCAACGATGAAAGAATGTGGTACTTCATTAAGCATATCGAATCGAATGAAGCTCCTACCAGCTCCAGTATCCACTAGTGCTCTGCAGTCATAGCGACTGATATCATATCAGGCGCTATGACTGTGACATATCAGTGATATGGCTATTCCGAGGTGACAACTGTATGTCTGTGATCAACGGAGATGGATTCGAAAGTTCATCAATATACAAAAGAGATACCATGACAGAGAGTAGGATCAGTTAAAGCCGCACCATAAGGACTGTCAATGACAGTATCCAACCAACTAGTAAAAACCGCATTAGCTACATCAAAGTTTCCCTCACCGTCTTCATTGGCTCCACGTTCAGCTATCGGAGCCGCTTGTTCATCTGCCGGAAGTGCACGTTGCTAAGGAGATTCTTCAACACACGTCGCTGCCGAAGTAGTCGGAGATAGCTTCTTATTAATGTATGCTTCCACAGCTGTTGGCTCCCTAGCCACAGCCTCAGCTCTCGAAAGGGAGCGGCACATAGCAGTAGTGTGCCCTGTCCTCCACAATGCATACAGGTGACCTTTTTACCAGCCAACAACTTGCAATCGCTCCTGCTGTGCCCTATTGGGCCACAGCCTAGGCATCGTACCGAGAGATGAGCTGGGAGATCCTCCTAACAAGCCATGGCAGTATGGCCTACCTCTAGGCAATGAAAGCATCCGTTCTCCCTGGATAGATGAGCATAATCTATCCGCATAGATTTGCTGCTAACACCGGAAGCAATCGCAGCCGTAGCAGCCACCGGAACCTGTCGTAGGGTAGGTTTGGAAACCAACCGATTCGGAATCGGCAACGGAGCGCGTGCACGGCTAATGGGCCTTATACGAGCCCATTGTACTGACACACCGTCCAATCGATAGGAAAGAGCCCAATCCGCGTATGGCTCTCGTAGATTATTGCAGAGACTATCATAGATATCCTCGTCCGAAACGCAGATGCCATTTAATCTCAATCTATTCACAATGTTGTCGAGCACTTGCAAATGATGAACTAGGGTTAAGAAGGCCCTTGCGAGAGCGTGTTGAACTGTTGTCGAAGTGGCACGACATCTGTAGGGTCAAAACAACGTTGGCGAAGCTCGGCTTTAAGGGATGCATATAGTTCCGAAGGCTTCCCCTGAGCCAAGTCACATGGTGGCGAGGCATCACGCACAATGCTGTCGATGGGGTACAACAACACAAATAGGCCGTCGGTGACGACAGCGTCTGTCGGACAGACTGATGGCAACTTGATTCAGTAAGCTGCAAGGTAAGTAAGGTAAGGTAAGTTAATTCAGTAAGGTACTGTAAGCGTTCAATCGAAACCATATGCTCAGCCAAAGAGGGCCCATCACTGGTCACCTTCCATACCGAGTGCCCGCTAACAAAGTATCCCCATCGATTTCTTCCAAAAGTCTTGAAAGGCGAATTCTTCTTCCGTGGAGCCATAACTTGTCCTCGGATGATTGTTGCAGATTAGGGATGAGAGACAACGTACTCGTAGAACACAAGATACGATCGGCTGCTGACGAGGGTGTATACTACTCAGATGGTAGAGCCAACTGTATGTGGCTATAATATAGCCGCTATATCAGCTACTTATGAAAGAACGGGAGGAAGTTAGATTGAGTGTCCGATCAGCAACACGGTGTTGCCAACACCCGTCCCTGGACTCCAGGGCCTGGAGCACGCATATGCCATCATGGCATATATTGAGGCTTAGCGCGAAGGAGGTTCCCAACATCCGGTCAACAATCTTGACTTAAGAAGGACACTGCGCTCGCCTTGAGAGTCTCAAGTTAGATGATCGCGATATGTCTCAAGGTGAGACATATCGCGATAAGTTATC
>NW_003205427.1:75368-132142 GCF_000006405.1 Perkinsus marinus ATCC 50983 | reverse complement strand
TTACATAGGGCGACGCACAACATCGTAGGTTCACCTAGTACTTTGTAAGGGCTCAGGCATACGCATATGCGACTCGAGGAAGCCACGCGCCGCGTGGCACGCGGTACTTCGTAGTACCTAGTACTCCGAGTATCCGAGCACGTAGTTGAGACCCCGATGCATCATGCACTGAGAGGACAGTGGCGATGGGGGTACATCCATTACAGTTAAAATCAACTGTGTAACTCAAATGTTGGCCTTTCAACTACTCCTCGCAGTTGTAACTGCCGAGTACGGCGGATCTCAGGTGAGGGACATGTTCGAAGCCTACAAGGAGAAGTAAGGGGTCACCTCATTGGCAGGTTATCACATCTACGAAAGTATTTTCGTGTGGTCAGATTTGGACACAACTTCGGTGCACAAGACGATTCCCGTATGAAGATTTTTGCAGACAACCTCCGCTTCATAGAAGAGGAGAATGTCAAAGGTGGGGTCATCTGGTTGAGGATATCTATTCAAGTTGACGTGAGAATACCACACCGCTACTACAGGTCTGCCCTACAAGCTCAAGGTGACTCCATTCGCTCATCTCACCAATGCCGAGTTTAGGATGACCAGACTCGCGACAATGCCCAAGAGTAGAAGCTTCACCGGTAGCATCAAGCATCACAGCTACTCCTCTTTTGACGATCCTGGAGATCAGAATCGGATCCTCATCTACTGCGCTACTCTTCCTTCAGGGAACAAAGCAAACACCGTTGGTTATGAGGGCTCCGTTGAAGAGCTTCCAGCAGTTGTCAACTATGTTGCCAAAGGCTGGGTTACGGATGTTAAAGATCAGGGCTATTGTGGAAGTTGCTGGGCCTTCTCAACCACTGGTAGGATACTTTCGCTGGCCCGCGCTGATAACTTTTGAGGTCATTGTCAACAGGTGCCCTTGAGGCTCTTCACAAGAATCATACAGGGGATCTCGTGCCACTCTCGGAGGAACAGTTACTCGACTGTAGCCTGTCTTATGGGAATGAGTAAATACCTCCACTGTAGCCTACTTGTATACGATTCCTCGCCACTTCAGGGGGTGTATGGGTGGATGGATGATCAACGCATTCGAATACGTGGCGGATCACGGGATCGATTCGGAGAAGGATTATCCATATGAACCAAGAAGCATTCCATCCATCCTTCCGATTCAATTCCCTTGCCAACACACCCGTACGGCCGTAATCGCGGTGAGTTTAGCAATGTTCGTCCGCTGAACTTTTGATCCACCCAATCGTAAGCCCCATTCCACACGCTATGTGAACGTGACATCCTCAAAGCCCGCCCTTCTGGCAGCGATAGCCTTGAGTGGACCAGTCAGTGTCGCCATTGATGCGGGATCGAGAGCTTTCCAACACTATGGCGGGGGGGTTTTGAATTGTACGGTGACGTGATACTGCCATGCTCCCATTTGGAACGCTTTCCGGTTTCAGCTACGTGCTATACGTCATTGAATCATGGTGTTCTCGCGGTTGGCTATGACTTGAAAGCAATTGAGCCGTGAGTTCATCACTCATCATGAGCCATCGTACTCGACGAATGAATGCGCTGATCAGTTACTATCTTGTAAAAAACTCCTGGGGAGCTACATGGGGAGACAAAGGTTACATCAAGATGGCCATTGACGATTCACCCAAGGGTGAGTCCACACCGCAGTTCAAAGTTCTTTCTCTCGTAACCAGATGGTATTTTTAGGTATCTGCGGCATTTTGCTCGCTGCGAGTTATCCCATTGCAGCTTGAATGATCTACCAGCCATCTGCTGCGCCTAGCCCAGTGAGGTATTCAGAGCGGCCGCTCGTCAGCAGTTTCACGAAGTTTCCTGTGATGGCTTATCACTCACAAGAGGAAGCGTGCTGCGCCCAATAGATATTCCTCGTGGGTCAAGCGCCCTCCTCATTCTTCCGTTAGGTCTTAAGCTGCTGTGCTTTGAATTTATTATTTTTTGTTATTTGAGAGTTATGACTGAACAAACTTCGCGATACCTCAGTCTATACTTTAAGATCCTCAGTTCGGCCCGAATTTCAGATGCACTCGTCATTACTAACACTTTCCAACCAACCCGCTGGAGGTTGTGTTTATCGCACGCGAGGTTACGGTTGGCGTGGCCCGACCAGTTCAGTGAACTGAGCTCACTGACTTTTCCTCTATTTGATCATCAGACAAGCTCGCTATGCGATGAAGATGATCCGGATTAGAGATTGAATCTTAAACAATTATTGATCCAATCTGGCACGAATGCACCATACAGTATGCTGCGGAAGCAACCAACAGTAGGTTACCAACTACATCTGAGGATTTTGTGGCGTGTGCGAGCCGCTCGCAGCGAGCGTGTTGTGGCAATCGTTGTACGATTATCATACCCAGCGACTGTTGTGAGATTGCCAATCTCGAATTGGAGAACTCGCCACCGTTCATGAGGGATTCAGCGACTGTTCAAGTAACTTGAGTCAAGTTGAAACGACCTTTTCGAGAGTCTCGACACCCAGTTATGGTCGAATCGAGACCTACAACACCGCACTGTGCGGTCCGCATGAAGCAGCTGAACATAATGTGTCTATTATGCCCGTGCAGAGCGTATCAAAAGAAGTTGAGCTTTGGGTAGCAGAAGGGGGGTTGGAATGAGCCGAGCGGCAAAAGAAGGGCGGCGAGCCATATGACTTGAAATTCAAGCCCTGAATGATCTCCAACATAACTCGGTGGTGCGCTAAGCTCGCACAATTCAAGGTTTGAATTTCACGAGTCTGTTCCTCGGCGGCGAGGGGTCCTCGCCGAGGGCACCTTCAATCCTCATCAACGCTGCGAAGGACAAGTATCCCAGTAACACTGCCAAGGCTTCGGCCGAGTTGAGCCTCGATGTTGTCATGGAGGATGCTTAGGCGAGGAAGCACTGAAACGCAAGCGCGCAGAGCTGGAGATTGAAGCACTTGACTAGACTGAAGGGTTCGATCACCTAGTCATGCATGTTGACTCTATCGGAAAGAAGGTCCCGCCTGATATGATGCCCCAAACTCGATTGCTCAGAAAGCCTTAGAAGGATCCATAACTTTTGTGAAGGTCTGTGAGATTCAGTTTGTGACACAAACTTTGTGTCGATTGTTGTCTCTCGTGGATATCTGTCTCATTGTGGTTGATTCTCAGCGTACTATTGCTCCTGAGAGCACTTGTCAATGACATTGAATGTCACAAAACACGGTATTTCATTATAGCAGAATGTCAAACATTCTGCTATAATGAAATACCGTGTTAATGCGGTTGATTAATGGTAAAACGTTAATGGCTAATGGTCAAATTGTACGATGGTTCCGTGACGGAACCATTGTGAGTCACAATCTGTGACGAATCATCGGATGCTAGTGGGCGATGCCAGCATGTACCAGGCTGGCGTGCTTGTGAGTATGATGTCAATCAGCTTGCACGCCCTGTTCCCGAATCGCGAGCGAAGAACATAAGGTGATTTGAGAGCCTCAGCCTGAGGCCCTCAGGTATGATGACCTGCAGCTGCGTGCATTCGCATCTGTCAGCGGCCGCTGGCCAGGGTGTCACGGCAACCAACTCGTGAGCAGCAGAGGACCACACATTGTGTGGCACACAAGACCATAGGTCCTACTGCCTCGATAAGTAGCTACAAACAATGACCTCATAAACGTCGTCATACAGTGACAAGTGGCATTGAAGGACAAAACGTAACGCAGTATTGCAAGTTGGAAGGTATTCAACGATCTCATGCTTAAAGGCATCGTGTTGTCGTTTGCCGCTAATCGAGACTGGTCATCCGATGAAGCTTCGCTGAACCAAGCCAAATTCCATGTAGCTAGATCTTGCAAGATAATTTGGTTCTCTTCGAAAGACGACATAGTCGAGGTCCATTAGGTACTCTAGCAGGGAACGGGCAGACTTTGGATCCCTCCAGTGAACTTCGATCAGTATTTGTACAGGAAGATTTTCACTTTGCTTCTCTATGGGATTGAACCAAGTCCGGAATGTGTCAAACTCACATCCTTCACAATCGATCTTGAAAATGTCAATAACACGCTCATTGTGGCCGAGCATGAGCCGCATAGTAGGCAAGGTGAAATGCTCCTTCGCGCGGTCGTCTCGATTGGCAAGCCCCCAGTGTTTCCAAGTGATGTACTTGGGCCCGACCCTCACTGCCTTCTCATATAGTCTCTTGTCGATCTCAAAGACAACTATCTCTGAGTTGTTATTAACTTCATCATGGAAAGCCGCCTCGAATGAAAAAGAGTTCCCATAGCCGATCGAATAGATGATCACTGGTTCACGTCGCACTTTCCGACTCAGTTTATAGCTGTCACACACCCATTTACCGCCGTCCCCACGAGTGCCGATCCTCTCCTCGAATTCGCATGCTATCTCCGGAAATACATTGCGGGCGAACCATTTATCAGGTCTATTTCGCTGAGGCCCAATGAACTGTGCAGATCGAGCCCGAGATAGAAGTTCCGATAACCTCGCGCCAGATTCCACGATAGGCTCCGGGACCAGATACTGGCTCGAACTCGTGCACGGCTCGCTGAAGCCGGGAGGCATTCGAATCCATGATATTCGAACAGCTAGATTCCTCCTGCCGTCAGTTTCGGGATAATACTCCTGCTCCTTGCTAAATACAGCAAAGTCATTCTCAGCCATCCAGTCTAAGAAATTGAATTGCCTTGTCGCTGCATTGTAGTCTCCCATCGGCCATCGCAATAGCACAACAACTTGCTCAGCCATTTTCACATCCTCCAAAATCCTATCTGACAGGACGCCTCCATGGTACATATTGAATCTTAACAAAGTCACTCGGCCATACCCCTCAATGGGCCGCTGGAAATCTTCCCGACGAGAGTTGTCGGTCTCGAAGATACAATTCGGGTTCAGCTGATACAACACACGTTCAGCTGAGAAAAGCTCCTCTGTCGTAACGTCGCCATTTTCGACATAAGACCTGATCCTACACTCAGCTCTAGTCTTGTCAAAGGCCGTTCTCGGATCGCACGGGACCAGGCCTATGGCCGGTCCGCCGAGCCTTTCTTGGAACGGACATGCCAGCGTAGGATGGTAGGTGCTCATATAGTATTTACCGAAGGCTTTCTCATTGGCAGTGGGCACGCGCGTATCGGGTGGTGGAATATAAAGATGCTTCTGATGCAGCATACGGTGAAGCGCGAAGGCTTTCGGACGTGACTCGTACAATTCTCGTATCCATGGCAGCGAATCGATCTGTTCTTGGTCGGATAAGCATCTGCTTGAGGAGATCAGCCCGGGCCTCTTAGGAAGTATGAGCTGACGTAGAGGCAGAGGGAGAATGATGACACAGACAGTCAGGAATGCTATTGCGAAAATTTGTCGTTGAGTGAAGGGGAGCAGCATGAAAAGCGACCAGAGTGAGCTGCCGCATCCACCGCTAACAATAGAATAAACTCGAACAAATGTCATGCATCGAAGACGAACATCATGACAATTGTGTGGACTTGACCCATGCCCTATGGTCTCTTGAGAAGTCAACCAGTTAGTCGATCGCACCGTCTCGAGCCGACCAGTCGTGGCCGTGCTTCCAGAATAGAAGACTAGGGCGAGAAACCAGAACTAGAGCCGACGTATGATAGGAGTCTTCCGTATCAAGTTGGTGTCATTCTCGATGTTCCTCGGAATCGGACGATCTCCTTCTCGGTATTTCATCTGAGTCACGAGACGGAGATTCCACCAACGGCGACAGCATAATCACTCAGAGTAATTCCAGCGGATCCCAGTAGTAGTAATAACACAGTGCTTCCGGTAATAACAATCTCAATGCCTATAAAAACACAATGTGTCGCTTTTCGGCAGCGCACTATTCAAACTAGTGCAACACGCACAGTGGGGACAGACGAGCCCAACGATACGGTCCATTCCGGTCGGCTGGCAGGCAGCGATACCTGTTCGATAGGTGACGAATAAGTAGTGAAAATAAAAGATGTAGCTCACTATGTACCTCTGGCACTGTTGAAAGGACCCGACAATTGAGAATATTCCCAAACTTTCCGCAGCGCTGGGTTCCCTTTGTGCCTCCTTACGAAACCAATCGATTGGTCTGCAACAGAAATCTTGGTGACCACGACTAACTCAACCATGGGAGGTTCACAAGCATCACAGGATATATCGTTTAACGTAAAATCCATAGCATGAGCTCCAAAAGGAGACCGCCGAATTGAGCAGATCAATATACACAACTTGTTTCGAATTAAGGACATTGTCATTGCGTCAGGGCTGGCAGGACAGCAACTCCTTAATCCACTACAGCATCCGCTGGGTCGACAATGACGTAGTCTCTCTCGATGAGAGTCCAGTCGTCCAAGTACTCATCAGAGTCTTCTTCCCGGCTATTTTGGTCTATCATGACTGTCTGGTAAAGTTCTTGCTCTCTCTGGTCATCCTGCCAAGGGGGACATCCGACCACACTTTCCCGCACTAATGGAACACACCTTGATCACCACATCCGCCTCCAAGCCATTGCCAGCGAGCTTGTGGGATATCTCACTAGGCAGTTTCTCTTGCAGAAGCCTCTCTGCATTGCGAAGAGCTATTGCATTCCTATACGAGCTATTAGGACACGACGTGCCTCGGGGCACGTTTATCGTGCCTAAAGCCCAACACTGGGAGAGGCAGTCGATGTGAAAATGCTCACTCCCAACGAGCAGGCCCTTGCTCTTGATCATCACGTCTTGAGGTACTCCAACTAGACATACTTCCAATACGAGGTAGTTTCCCCACACGCCTCTCTTGGTCACCTCAACCTAAGCGCAAAATGCCATGACCACGCCCTCCCCGAATCACTGATTCGAATAGCTGTCAAGGCCTAGACCGATTCTGCCCATAAGAGTACTCAACTCCTAGTGGGAGTCTCCCAGTACCGAACCAACCTGTAAACTGTGCTCTCCTTCAAGATTAACCTCCAGCTCTTTTGGGCACGCCATAGCGACCTTCTCCGTGACCGCAGTATGACGAATGATTTGAGCCGCTATGTAGTACATCATCTGACCTGACCATAAGAACCATGCGTGACAGGAGCTCTCCAAGATAATCTCACTCAACAGTTCTGGTCCTGTCCGCTTCTCAGTCCTTTCTTCTACAACACTACTGCTGTTCTTCACTACGATGTTGAGATATAAAACCATTAGCTTTTCTCAATCTGTTCAAACACCTCCACCAAACACCAAGGAGAACGCGACAAAATTCTCATACCCTGTGTGCATCATAATCATAACCATCGATACGAGTCGTCATCTACTAAGACAACAATGTCTACTACAATGAATTCTCTTTCATCGAGGCATTACGCCCTGGCTCGACTCGAGCGACGTTTAGTGGAGCTTTTTGGAGTCCTAACGAACAGCGATGTGTCCAATCAAAAACAGTTCTTCCTACCCCTTCCCAGACTTCGATTCCGATCTAGCCGGCGACGGGGCCGCACGACTAGCTCGAGAAGAAGAGCGGGCCTTGGTAGATCTGACAGGTTGGATTGAACCAGCGTTGCATCAGTTCATTGGCACCTTTTCGGCGACTGGACATCCTCGGCCTGGCGCTCAGTAGAGCGACCCCGAGCCTTGCTGCTCGAGCTACTAGTCTTCGCTCCCTTCTTCTTGGTGGCTTTACTCCTATCATCACCAGAGGCATCACCAGGGCCTTCCTCTGTCGATACATCCTCATCAGCAGTTAAAGCAGCAGCCGCGATATGAGCTGAAACAGTTAACTGCAGCTGTTACTGTCCACTAAAGAGCGGATAAATTACCCCACATACACATGCAAGGTCAGCGACAGAGGGAGGCTTTAGTTATTCTACCCCAAAAGTAGACGCTCGTACTCACCTTCTTCTTCCATAGTTCTGGTGATATGTCTGGATCCCAGAATGAGGCTGACCACGACTACGATGAAGGACGCTCCGATGGCCAGGAGATTGTATCTGATGATGACGATAGTGACGCTCGTGAGGAGTGCAAACGCGAAGGCGTACACATTCTGAGGCTGGTCACTCCAAGTCACTTTGTAGACCTTCGACCACCACTCGACTGACTCTTGCCAGGCCTCCTGGATCCTGAGTGTAACCATCGGTGTCACCACTAAGGGCAGAGCGAGTGACTCACCGAGCCTGCCAATACTGTCCTTCCATTCCATCCGCTAACGCTACTTCAGCCATTCTTGTCAAGGCGAGAAGTATGAACGCTCGAAGGCTGGAGGGCTTGGACATTCTGAGTGTATGCAAGCGGTGAAGGATCAACGCTGCAGGAATTAAGCCGTACCGCATTCTAGCAAGAATTGACAGAAACTCAAGTCCATGGGGTCGTATGGAAATCAGAGATACGAGGATCAGCTGCAGCCAGAAAGACTTTCCAATCCACTCAGCTACAGTATATTGCATTCTGCGATAATCATCTACTAGTATACGAAATAATGCTGCTCCCGAAGGAGACTGACAACACTAGTCCGAGTCGGACGGCGGTGGCTTTACGTGCCGACGCGCTCTCGAAGAGGACGAGAACTCCTTGAACTCTTCGATCAAATGCCTGACGTTCGGCAAATCTCCAAAGCTGCATCTAGCCCTTCCCGACTCACCGCGGCAGATTCTCCACTGGCTCCCAAGTACTAGCCGTCGGAGGATACCCAACCCATGTGACGAGAAATCTACAACACTCAAGCTCAACTATGATCAGCACTTCCTCCCCTACTCCTCTTCATCATCAGCACCTCTCGAGTCTACGATGCTGTCGATTTCGTACACTTTACCATCATCCCCAGATATCTTCGTGGGTACCGGACTAGGCCTACCAGGGATCCTACAAGAACCGAGATTTGTTCGTGCAGCATGCGACTCGCATCGCGAGGCATGCTACCTCGATCTTATGTGTTCCTCCGCACTGTCACTTCCGACAATGGACGATTGAGGAGATCTCGGCCTTTGTGGTGTACTGGTCCTCGAAGAATGCGACTTCGGCTTGGCCCTATGAGATGAAGACCTCATGCTAGCAGCGGCGGGCGACTCCATTTTCTGAGTACTGTCCGACCTGACGACCAGGGCTTCATACATCCACTACATCAAGAAGGACGCCATCGGACTGTCGATTTTCGCAGACACAAGTGCCGTCCCTCCACATGACTCACTTGTTCTTAACGATATGGCGACTGTCCCGACTCCCCCTTCTCCTCGCCGAAGAGCTTTTCTCGAAAGCCGAATCAGACACGACTATCGACGGCTTCCTTTTGCGCTGTGAACGGTCAGCTGAATCAGGACCCAGTTTCGACATTGATGACAATGCAGTTCAACCTCACCTTCCTCCCTCGCTTTGAAGACGAACTGTCTTATCATCATCACAAGCAGGAGCGTTACCGAGCACAAGCCGAGGAGGAACGTCAGCAGATTGAAGCTGGAAGGAGGACAAGGCGAAGTAAAAAGGAGGTGGATCGCATGATGCGGAGAAACGCACGAATGGATCGCAGAAGTCCCCAGACAATAGATTCCGCATTCACATCCGGTTGCGCCTCGACCGAAACGAACAGAACACGTCGGCAATCACCACCCATGATGAACAGTACGACGGTTTCACTATACGCAGTGCAGTGTCGTGGAATAGTGACGACTCTGTACTCCCGTCACTTACACAACTACGGGTTGTTCCACCCACACAGCTTGATAGACCTTATGCAGCCAGGCGGACACCTCATCACCAAAGTCAATGAGCCTGAGGCAGAGCATTATGGCTACCGCTATCACCCGATCGAGAAGGGCGCGCTTCCGCCCACCGTTTCATCTTCGAGTAGTCTTACGTCTTTTTATTGATAAGATGAGATTCTCTGGACTGGGGTGCAGGGGCCTCGTCAGCAGCCAGAGCTAGAGTCCACAAGCATGGGATGGCGAGTGATGACCACAGGCGAGGTACCAAGATAGCCATGTTGTTGGAGGCAACGATAACTGTTCGGTGCGATTCCCATCTAAGTCACGACTCGACAGACCAGTGTAGGAGTATCTGTTGGCTTTTCTCTCAGGAGTTTCTTCACTGATCATGGCAGTTAATATACAAATTCGAGAAGAAGTGCTTCGGAAGCAACGAAAATTTCCCAAAATTTCCTCACAATTTTCATCTTGTCACCAACACACGTCCGTGCGAATACTTTCCCACTGTTTTAAGATTCCCGAGAGAAGGTCTAGAGCAGCACCCGACCCATGACGCAACTCAAGGTTATCACTAGTCAATTTGACAGTACAGAAGTTCGCAGCATTGCATTAGGCGGAGAAGAGAATATTCTCATTCTCTGCACTCAATTAGTACAGGTCACATACGAAGAGTAATAATGATAACAGAGGAAGAAAACGCAAAACTCTCAGTCAAGTGGTATTATGTCTTCCGCGAACTCAGAAAGCACTTCTGGATCTCTTCTTCTCTTCACCCCGTGCCTCAGCTTCTGCTCGAGCTCGTACTTCCGGCGAGCATCGTCACGCTCCTGGAAGGAAGAATGGCTATCGGGTTCGAGGACTAGGATATGCGTTCATACGAGAGAGGCGTGAGCGAGCATGTAAGACCTAATCTGACAAGCTAGGGAACTAGCAGTTCTGAACTACAAATAAATCAGTTCAGCAGAGACTTATTCAGAAGAGCTCTTGAACGCGTAGAAGTATTACACACATAACGTGAATCTTGAGAATTCGTTCCGTGTTACCGGTGTAACTTTTGACCTACAATTCCGTATGACGGCTCTGCTAACACTATTATATCGTTTGAATATGTCACGGATCTGATTCTCGACAGGAAACTTTTTGAGCACATTTTTCTCCGAGATATTGGAATAGATTCGGTCTACAGTGCATCCGTACTTCCTTCCATTCCGACGCCGGGATGTTGGCAGCTGGCTCCCAGGTAGCTGCAGAATCGGGATACCCTTCCCAGGCGACATTATACCTACACTCATCAAAGATTCTTCGACGGAAAACGTGATAACGCAATCTTGAATCACTCTTCTATGCTTTTTCCACGTCTGCGGTATCCCAGTATATCGCGTACAACATACACTATCTCGCCTGTGTCAGGAGAGACGAATCCCTTGCGGAACCTACAAAAGACTCCTCGCGAGAACAAATGCCACGAAAACCGCAAAGACGGAGGTTCATATATCCATGGCTCAACTTACTTGGCATTGCTTATATGCCTCCCAGCCAGCATCTGTTCATCAGCCACTTCCAGGCTCATATGGTCTCCATCCTGAGTCACCGTGGTAGGAGTCTCCGGCGACGAGAGAGATTGCGAATCATGTTTAGCCTTCTTCGCTTCTCGCTGCGACCGACGTGTGGACTTCCTCGTGCACGTGACCCTCCGGCTGGACGAGTCACGAGTCGATGCATCACCGTCGGCGCTCATGTACGTAGGTAACGGTATCTTCGGGGTCTGCGTAGGCCGGCACGCAAGCGGGGTGAGGGTTTGTGACTCCCGACGCGCCGCCCGAGTTGCTGGTCGTGGTGTTCGCTTCAATAGCGACTCCGCTGAGCTCTTCCTCCTCACCACCTCTCCCTCGCAAAGGATTACTGGGCTCGCCGCCACAGCATCTATGCCCTCCGGAATAAAGTCGTTTGAGCGATTACGAGATGCTGAAAGAAGTGCACGAACTCCAACCTACACGAGAGATTTCCACAGTTCTCTCCACTGGCAAAAACTCAGCTCTCCGGTGCATCACAGTCTGTGATTCACAGTGTCTAGCTGTCACTCCTTGGCTTGGGAAACGTAGCGAATACAGAAGTGCTGTAATGCCATGTACAGGGAAATGTTAAGCGAAATTCCGAACGATTCACGGTCTGTGAATCAAATTTGTGGTTACCAGAAAGACAGCCCATCATCGACGGGTTCAATACCCTCATATAGAACTACAGAGTGGATAAATCAATCGATCAAAATTGGAAGAGAGCCAACCATTATGGTTGAACCATATGGTCGCCGTTCAGTTGCCATAATCCCTCACTACTAAGTCTTCGCTTCCCTGCTTCAAAGTCATCGACGCTCATGTGGGCATTATTGTGTGCCACTTTCTTAGGAGTCCGGAGATGTCGCAGATTGTCCTGCATGAGCTGTTCCTCGATGGCGCTTGCATCGTAATCAACAAGTCGATCTGAGCTCTGACAGCTCTTCTTATCGAGGCGTACAACCGTCTTATTGGCTGTATCGAGCTCCCGAGCCGTAGCCGTTGCACCTTCACCAGAGAGTGAGTCCTCGAGCTCAGTCGGGACTGAAATCAAGGTCAGAGTAGTAGCTCAAATGCGTTGAACCGTTCGACTTGAACGCAGTGCGCTCAGAGGCCGTGATACCCCGAAGGTCGGAGCCCGACCAATAAGCCGCCCCCGGAACGGTGTATCGCACATAGAGCGACCCAAAACGACTACCTCCTGACAGCATCTGCTTGTAGCACGTGATTCCGGGATTTTCAGTCGCGAAGCTTATAAGCTTCCGGACTGCCTCCTGAGTGGTGCACTGGACCATAAACTGCCTGAAAGTTAGGGGTCGAGTGATGTACTCACTATTCAGCCTCCACAGAGTGTGCTAAAACTGCATATGTGATGATTGAATAGCATCACACTCAGTGAATGGAAAACTCTGTGTATCCCGTTATAGACTCACTGCGTCGATTGCTGCCTGGGAACTTGTACTGAAGGTGTTTTGATGTTCTTCCTGGGTAGAGAGCGAGCCTTTTTCGTCATAACGGAAATTCAAGAAGATGTGATGATTAAAAATCCTATGACAATGACCAATCAATTCATCGGCGATGAATCATCGCCGTTCCAACTGGGCTCCCCGACAGTCGATTTGGTGAATCTGCTGCTTGTGAAGATCCAATATTCGAAGGATCACCGTTGAAATTTCGTGAGTTCATAGAGCTAGCCATCATGTACAGTCCTTCAGTAGGTCCACCCAAACTAAACCCATCTAGCCGAGAAGATCAGAACAGTAGGGTGAGACGCTTCCCCGATCTGTTCGTGTACCAAACAAGTGGAAGTCAAGCCAGAACTCGACCGTCTCCCAGACAGTGTCGGAAAACCTGGTTTTCAAAACCAAGTGTTAGTTCGATAGTTGGACCGGCAAATGAACCGCTGCTTAGATCGACGATTAGTGACCTTGTGCTCTCAGTGAGAAGACAAAGCTCGGAAGCGTCCACACCTGAAGATGAGCTGAACTCGGACGCTTTCGGTCAGGTACTCACAGTTTGGGACAGTGGGAATGACTTTTTCCAAGAAACAGCGGGAAGCACGGAGCAACGTGAAGCGCTGACAACCTTTCTCGAGCAATCCGCAGCCCACACGCCACAATCGGGTTACGACCAGACGTTCACTCTGACTGACTCCCAAACCCGGGACCCATACGCCGTGAAGTGGGGGGAGGGTCAGGACAGTCTAATTTAGAGTTTTGATCTGGCCCAGACAAGGCCGGAGCCCGACTGCCGAACCATTCAAGCTCATAAGATATTAGAACCAGTCATAGTCGACCTCTTGGGGTCGCTGAGGAAATACTCTCGTCGAGCTGTCTTTCCTAGCTTGTTCAGTCCGTGTTCATAGCCGTACATACCCTACTACTATGCTTGGAGCATAACCAACAGAACATCCCCCAATCCTCGCACGTAGCACTTATTGAATCCTTTAGAATGGACGTAAACTTCCGCTCTGTCTGGATAGTACCAAGGTTACTACAGTACAAGGGCCAACCATCGTAGATATGATGATCCGAATGCTTACTGCGTTAACTATCAAATACCATACTGTCTCAATGCATTGGTATTAGCTGTGCCAGCGTCCTCGGCAATGACAACAACGGGAAAGTAGGCGAGCCCACCACGGTAGTGACACCACCAGCTACTGATCCGTATCGTAGTAGGTATTCCCACAACACACCTCAGATGCGCGCCTTCACGAGCCCCAAGGGGATTGCCAATGCGCATCTGACACGACACAATACCTACAAACGTCCCCCCATCTAATGATACTGCCACATAGAACCACGACATCCCTCCGGCGATTACTACCAAGTAATCTGCGCTGTGTTCGACGCTGTGTTCGCGCCGAACCGTAGTCGCAAAAAAAGCACTTGCAAAACTTACCACAGGCACTCACATCAAGAACCGCATCGAGTATAGCTGGCTAGCAAACATCTGAGAAAATGACCGCGCCCGAGATAAAGTGACCAGCTCGGGAGTATGCACCAGCACAATCAGGCCCCATGCCCTAGAGTTCAGCGTCAGCTCAACAAGCCTATGTCTAGTGAGATAGTTCAACGACTCAAATTGATTCTTGAATTGCAGTTCAACCATAGATAGTTTAATCCTGCCAATTCTAACTCATAGGATCAGCCTAAAGTGGTGCCCTTTGGGCACAAGGTTGAGGCTTGAGTGTTACAGATGCCCTCGTCCTCTATCAGTATACCAAGGACAACGAGCTCATATCCCGGACATGCATCAGTTACACTCCCCGAGCCATTGTTGCATCACGCCCCATAGTACCTGGGTGCTCTCGAGACCCTTGATGCCGATAGCTCCCCAAACCCTCATCGTGTTCTCGGTATAGTTCCTCCGTCTAAAATACTCTATCCGATAGAGTCTATCGCTAGAGCATGCTATTACTTCAACGGCACCAAATCCGATCGGAGAAGGTCGAGGATATTCTCACCATCATTCGAGCGTCCGAGGATACCCAGTCATCGGAGGAATCATCAGGAAAAACATCTACGATGGCACTAAGACACCGGTAAGATTAATTGAGAATTCTTCTGCTTCGCCAGGGATGTTCGATCACGTGCAAATACTGCGAGCACTCAAAGCAAATAACAACCCCCTTGCAGAACGATCAGCTAACACTTCCACCGAAGAACTTTGACTTTTGAGGTAGATTCATCCCTGAAGAAAGAAGTTCCAGCGCTGCCGGTCAACAACGGCTAGGAAATGCTGTGATAGAGGCCGTGAGAAACTTCAACGTTCTTGAACTCTTGAAATCTCTCAACTTCAAAACGCGTCTAGTGGGAGTTCTCGGGGCGCAGGGCCGCCGACCTTAGCCCTTGCCCGTAAGTCGACTTCAACCGAGGACGTGTATTAAGGATGGGAGATGGGCTCTATAATGTCAATTTGCGCAACCACGAGAAGACCCTTTCTCTAGTAATGCGGTTCTTGACGTTGAAGAAAACCAAGCGAGAGTTCGTAGCCAATGCCATGAGTAGCTTCTGTCGAAGCTCGAGGACATATTGCGATCGTTGTTAGACGGTACACAACGGAGACTCGTATCGTGGTCCTCTTGGGCTCCTCGAGGAGTCCTCGACAAGGACATAGCCAAAGTCGTAGAGTCTGCAACTGCATTCTCTGCCGAGACAGTTGGAACAACTCTATTACTTACTCACTTCTGACGCGAATCAGGGGTGGCCTCTGTCAAGACCCTGGAGTCCGCAACCTCTACTATCCGGCCGTTCGGGAAACGCGAGTGTGTCGCACAAGCGAAACTGCATGCCGTTTTCAATACGAATATTGTCAGGGTACACTAGGAGTGTTGTGTTTTGCAGTGCTCACTATCTATGGTAGTTGGTAGAGCTATGGGGCGAAAGCTGAGGGAACTAGAACGACTCAGTGCGCATCGATCCCATTCGATACGACGTGATTCTGCACGTCAGAGTATCCTATTGCGAATTGAAATTTGTTCGAACCGTAGTTTACTATACGAACAAATTTGTTCGTGCGTTTTTTGGGTACTTCGCCCAAGGAGAAGTCTTGAAGTTTTGAGCTAACCAATGTCGCGACTATGTGTCCGGTAGCGTGGAACTCAGCTCAGCAGCCTACCACAGGAGACCTGCCTGATGATGATTACTACCGTTCCTGCTTGATCGCAGCAGAGTTGAGCACATCCTCGCAAGAGCGAGAATATGTCTCTGACTACGCTCAACGCACGGATGACCTCATCCTACCTGAGAACTACGCCGGTTACCTCAAAAGCTACAGCAAGCCGGAGAAAGGTATGGTCAGCTGACGTATGTTCGCTTTCCTCAGCTGAGCCTGACAATTTCCTCACTGATGATAGAAGTTTACTCACAAATTTAGTGTTCATAAACCAAAGAGAATTTCCCTATGTTTTTTACAAAATTTTCATATTGACACTGAGGCATGTAGTTAACCATGTGAATATTTTCCCGCACTACTGGTCGCCCATTAACTACCAGAGCTATCAACGAGTTGTGCCTCAGTCGAAGAGGTCGCTCCACCTCCCCCTGCTGCGAGAGGTAGTGCTGGCAGTGCGGCGAGCTCCAGAGGGATCGGCGCGCCGAGTCCTCTAAGGGAGCGTGCCGGCCTTGAGAGGAAGAGGAAGCGGGATCAGGCCAGACAGTATAAGAGCAAGATGCGTGTCAAGGTCAGACAGATGCTCAAGAAACAGGCGTGAGTACCTCCATACTCCCACGTTAGGCGATTCTCGGTCATAGGCACAGACGTCTTGGGTTGTGGCGCTCCAGAGTTCTCGATGGCGACCGTGTGGCAATTTACGTCTCATTGGATGGTATCGCTTACTCTCGTGGGAGGGACGCTTATCTGGCCCAGGAGCGTGACCAGAAGGCTATCACCAGGTGGGTCTCACCTCGCTTGTGTCTGCATAATCTCGGGTTCAGAATGTCAGTCGCCGAGTTCGGCCCCAATTCGTCCATTGTGAACCCTCGAGCCCTCCCCTACTGTCAACAGTATCCTCCCTCGACCCCTCTGGACCTCCGCTTCTGGCATCTACCCCCTAACATTATCGAGGCGTGAGTCTTGAGAATATCTGAGCCTGTAGATGTTTCTATTCGGCTACCGACTAGCTGCTTGACGTGCATACGATAGTTGCTAATCACGAACACTCCGTTAACGCTACGTTAGCGGAGATGAACGGTTATCCTGTAGTCCGATTAACTGCAGTTCGACATCTGTGCAAAGACTGCAATATCATATCTCGACCCGTGGCCTATCGAAGCTTCTTGTAGGTATCGTCTCACCAGTGGCATCACCGGTCTCTACAACTGGCAAGCTGAGTGTCTTAGTACGAACATAGCTTCCCCACTGTGTTGTCATTTCGAATGCCTACCTAGCATTGTGACCAACCGTGAGCTATCGATTCTCTGCTCTGCTCTTTTAGAGACCCTTTTGGGCTGTACCCTCTTCGGCTTCGAAAACCGGCCGAGCATTCCAAACCCTCAACGTTCCGTGGACCGGCCCTTCAAGTGCGGGGTTTATTGCGCCCCTACCAGTGGAGGAAAGAGCCTAGTTGCTGAACTCATCATGCTCAGAAGGCTCCTCTTCCGAGGCCTTCGTGGAGTCTATACACTACCGTGAGAGCCTGAGCAGCATTCTGCCTCTCACGGTCAGGCCGTGACCGCCTGCTCTCAGATACGTTTCCATCTGTCAGGAGAAGCTCCAGCAGCTCAGACGAGTATGGGGTGACTCTGGTCAAAGCTCAAGCCTGGCGGCACTGAGGTGGGTCACGCAGGTTCGATCCTCACTGAAGACATATTCTCTCCCTCAGAATAGAGGCATTTCATTCTAACGCATCTGTTGACAAGGAGGGCTTCATCGGAGGATGGACCGCTGGGGTAGATGTCGCACTCGGTAGACGCTCTCTGAACGTGGGCGTCCTGGTCGAACGCTCTTGCTAGGTACGCTTGAGAAGGTCAATGGTATGGTCAACCGCTTGGTCTCGCAAGCAGACAGCTCTACCTCTAACGTTGGTAACATTGAATTACATGCAGTTTTTACATACCACGCTTCCGCCAATTCATGTGTCAGGTACGGTTATTATCGACGAACTACACATGGTCGGTGATGAGCAGAGAGGTCACATCCTCGAGTTGATCCTATTGAAGCTCATGCTGTAGAATCCACAACTATCATGTCTAATATGCAACCTGCAGGGTTCGAACTCGATACCTCAGGTTTGCGACAGGCCGTATTACCAACTCAACTGATGGAGAACTGTATCAATTGCAAGTGGTGTGTATGTCGGCCACGCTACCAAGCCTGGAACCTCTCAAGGGCTGGCTTCTCGAGGCTGATACCTTCACGACGGAGTTCAGGCCTGGTGAGGACACCATTCACCGTTCGCGCATAGTCTCCTCTTGTTAGTCCCTCTGGAATATTTCGTCAAGGTCGGGTCGCGGCTGCATAGTGGAGACCTCGACCGTGTGGTGAGGGAGATACCGTCGTTACAACGAGACCCCGATCGCATTACGGCACTTGTGTGGGAAGTCGCCCAGGTACGTCCATACCAGGGATCGAACTCGCAACCTTTCTGGCCTCTCAGGAGGCATGTTCCGAGGCCGGTAAGGTTGCCTCCAACGCTACTGGTGTTATTGTTTTCTGCGCTACCAAAGCATGGTGTGAGAAGACCGCTATGCACATAGCTGGTACTTGGCCCGGTGTCCCGTGGGATCGAGACGACACAGTGTAGATAGGCCCTCCACCCAATGGGATGATATCGTCTTCCTCCTTAGGCTCCGAGGCCGCCAGCAAGCCTTGGACATCCTACGCACCTGTCCTGCTGGATTGAACGCAACGCTCGGAAAGTCCATCCCCACAGGAGTCGCGTGGGAATATCATCATCATCATCATCATCATCATCATCATCATCATCATCATCATCATCATCATCGTCGTTAGTCGAAAGTAGACTTAAGTCACCCACAGGTACCACCATTCGGGGCTCACTATGGAGGAGCGACGTGTTATCGAGACAGCCTTCCGTAATGGCCACATTCACACCCTATGCGCCACCTCAACACTTGCTGCTGGGGTCAACCTTCCGGTGAGATCCTCCTCTTGAAAGCATCTCTGCTGAGCCTATCACTACCCTCAGGCACGCCGAGTGATCATCCGCTCACTACAGGTCGGCATCAGTCCTCTAGACGCCTCTCGCCTCAGACAGATGTGTGGTCGTGCTGGCCGTGCTGGCTTCACAGGTTTTCGCCTCCCTTTGCTCCTCGTCGCTGGACCAACTCCTCAGGCTCGAACAAAGGCGAGGCCATACTCTGTGTGAAGGACGATCGTGAGGCTCGCACTGCGAAGGATCTCATCAATGCTCAGCTGACCGGTCTCTCCTCTCGCCTTACAGGTATTGAGACTGCTGGTCACAGCATCCCTATGTTAACCAAGGATGTACATTTAGGCGACTTGCTCACACGAGCCCTTCTAGAGGTTATTTGCCTGAAGCTTTTGAGTCATGTCGATGAGATCCCAGCAAGGTGCACTCGTTGATGGACTCCAGGGTGATCATCGTCCCCACAGGTTCTGTCCGAGACTTCTCCGATATCACCTCCAACCGGACGAAGAGACTCGCAACAGTCTTCAAGCAGAAGTAGCGGCCTGCTTAGAGGAACTTAAGAGCAATCGCTTCGTCAAGGTTCGCCTTATCAAAATAAGGTGTCGTTGCATATGCATCCATCAGGTGAACGAAGAGGACGGACTGATCACTTCGACGGCCTTAGGGGAGGTGAGAGCCCGACCTGCCGCCGAGACTTGTGCCCTCTACGCTTGAACGACGGTTTCTACTCAGGCCGTAGCTTTCTCGTCTTTGAAGATTGAGGAGGCCTCTGTCGTCTTCCGTGATCTCCGTCGCGCTAGTGTTAGGATTCTGTTATCGAGGTACCCTGTGCTGTAGGGCGCGACAAGAGTCTATTCTTCAGCGACCTGCATCTGTTGTATCTGGTAACACCTGTTCGTCATGATATCCCAGTCCATTTGGAGGCTTACCTCAATCTCTACAATAGCATGACGCCTGAGCAAAGGGCCATCGCTGACAGGTTCGCCACTGTGGTGGGCAGTGTGGGGAAATACGCACTTGGACAACCACATGTGTTGCTGAAAATTCTGATGAAATTTTGAGAAGTTCTTGTTGGTTTCTGCGCACTTCTGCCCTTGTTACATCAACCAGCGGGGGCACTTCTGAGCTCAGCTGAGTAAAGCGAACATATGTTCATAATGACTCTGAGCAGGTGTGGCATCGACGAGGGCTTCCTCAACACCTGCGCTCGACGGAACGCTTTACTGTCGACTTCAACTCCCGTGCCTGCCTGCTACCGCAAGTCGCAGAAGGTAAAGCTGCGCTCTATGCAAGGCGTGAAATCTCCGTCCAGGACGAGCAGGAATGGCAACGGCAACTCGGGACCCATCGTCGGTTTTATGCGACACTGTTGCTTCATCACCTCCTTAAAGGAGTACTGTACGGTCGCGGCAACGTGTCGATTTCGTGAGTCTACCGCAGATGCCACTGCCCATTCTGGCCTCCACTTATAAAGTGAACTGTGGTCAAATTCAGCAACTCCAATCGACTTCAACAGCGTTCTGTGGTGAGTCTGTTGGCATGCGCAGCAGCCATACTCCAGGTCTTGTCGTAGGTATGGTGGTGGGCTTCTGTGATCGCCTTCGGTGTTGGGCCTTGGCCGCCGCTCTCACCCCCCTTAGTGAGCAGCTTTCTACTGGTGCGCCTTCCTTCGTTGCAGAGATGACCTCTAAGCTCAGCCACGTCGGATTGTAAGAATAATTATACCAACTATGATGATGTGCCGCTTGCCAGGCCGGTCTCCTGGGCGATAGCCCTGCATTCAGCTGGGTTGGAGACCGTCACGGCGATTGCTGGCAGTGACACTGACACGGTGCATCGGATATTGGCTCGTACTGTCGCCTGCCAGAGAGGTCGGCCATCTCACGACTTCGACAACTACCTTCGTGAGACGGCAAAGAATATAAGTACGCGCGGAGATGAGGAGCCCGCTCGAGTGGCACCTCATTGCAGTTGTCGGAGCACAGGAAGTCGTCACTGCCCAAGTTGCTGAAATCCTCGAGGAAGCCGACAAGTGCCAACCATCCGACGACGAGGTCGGGTGCCTACAACTGCTTACGGTCCCTTTCTATCACAGTTCATGCTCAGGACTCGGACGGCAGTAGCTCCTCCTCTCCCTCCAGCTCTTCATCATCATCAATTGTCGGTCGTGATGAGCCGCAGATTGCTATGGAGGACGTCGGAGGAGAAGTCGATTCCCTTCTGGATGGGCTTACTCCCGAGGAGATCAACTCATTAGCTGCTTGAGTTACCTATCGATTCGCAATTCATTTGTCATCTCTTGTATTCATACCTGAACTGCAGCATGCTTCCACTGTTAAATCGGTCACGCGTTCAGACTACACAGTTCAGTAGTTCAAACGGCTCTTTCTTCCGGGCAAAGACAGCGAAACTATCTCGTGCACTTGATGATGCGATTTTCACAATCCGATAGCGAAGCGCTCACAAAATTGTAAGGCCAACCATGGTCTGAACAATGACCTTGAGTTGCATCGACTTCAAAAATAACCCGATATAACGTGTTAGCTCATAATTCCAATCCCGAGGACGCAGAACATCGGCGCGTTAACACCTCGGATAAATGTGTCACGGAGTCGTCTCGGCGAAGACAGTCATCATTGATAGTTATCTTGATAATCTTGATAACTTATCGAGCCCCTTCAAAATGAGATCGACGGTCATCGTTACATTAGTTTCGGATTCAACGCATGAACCCGGCTAGAGAGTCGTCTCTCTTCCATAGCGGAGTGTTCGACAGGCGAGCGGCCTGTGATTTAGAAGTATTCATCATCCGAGTTGTCTCATGAACAATTTCTCCGTCAAGAATACCGGCATTGCGATTGTACACCGAGCCTTTCGATAGTGCAAACTTTAACTCTCAAGTGCGCAACAGCCACAATATTCCCTTTGGAGACAATAGTAGCAAAGGTAAGACGAGCGCGAGGCCTCTAGCTCCGGCCACTAATCCGAATCATGGCATAGCCGATCGGATCAGAACCCGTAGACGAGCCGACGAGAGCCTCGGTAAGAGATGACAGTGAGTAGTAACGGTTGTAAACCAAGGCCGGTATGCTAGAGAAGATACATACTAGACCTATGATTATACAAAATACCACAACAGAACATGTCGAAATTGAGTTGATGACGTAGACATGCAGTGTGATATCCAAGTGGTATATTACAGTGGCAGTAGTGGCATGACTACTGCCATTAATACAAGAGGCGACATACAACTAGTTCGTACTGGCCACCTGGGGAGCTCTCTTGCGATGACCAGACCGTAACACTTGCTTCGTCAAGGACTTCTTGTAATCCTCAATGCTACCGTCCCACCTACTCACACCGTGATCCACGACCCAGATCTCCTTGGCCACTTGAGAGATCAGACGGAAGTCATGACTAACAAGCACGAGACCACCATTGTAGTTGTTGATGGCCTTGGCAAGAGAGTCGATACAGGACATATCTAAATGATTCGTAGGCTCATCCAATAGGAGAACATGTGGGTTAGCCAGAGCGACCAAGCAGAAGGCTACTCTAGCCTGGAAACCATGACTCATGGTCTCCATAGGCTGAGTTTGCCACTGACCAATGATACCAAATTGGCCCAGTTTCGACCGCCATTCTTCTACTCCGAGGACCTTCGTGCCGTCCACAGTGGCGAGACCATTGGCGAACTTCTCGCGCATGAATTCCAAAGGCGACTTGGTGAGATCTAGCTGGTCAGTCGAATGCTGGTTGAACCTACCCCATCGCAAGTGAGCATGACGAGAGATAGTCCCCAGGTTGGGCTCCAACTTGCCCTCCATCAACTTCAACAAAGTTGTCTTGCCCGCACCATTGGGACCAACAAGGGCAACTCTTGAGTCCAGGTCGATACCAAAGCTAATGTGCTGATACAGGATATCCTTCACCTTGCCACTGTAGGCGAAAGTGACATCGTTGAAGGAACACACCGGGGGAGGTAGCCTATCGCACTCAGGGAAACGGAAGGAATAGACCGGATCCGGAACGGGCTTCTCAGTGAGGCCAGCCTCAACCATCTTGTCTATGATTTTCTGCTTGGACTGAGCCTGACGGACGGCCTTCTCCATACCACCACTGGTAGCGATGAACTGCTTCAAGTGCTTGATATCGTCTTGCTCCTTCCTCCACTTCATCAGCTGATTGGCCTCATTCTCAGCACGCGTGCGCACGAAGGTATCATAATTACCACTGTAGTACTCAAAGGTACCCTGGCAAGTCAAGTGCCAGATATTGGTGCACACACCGTTAAGGAAATCTTGCGAGTGCGATACGACGACGAGAATCTTCTCGTACTTGGACAAGTAGTTCTCCAACCAAATACACGCCTCCAAATCCAGATGATTGGTAGGCTCATCAAGCAACAGCAAAGTAGGCTTGACGAACAAAGCCTGGGCGAGCGCTACTCGCATCCTCCAACCACCACTCATATCTTTCGTCTTCTTCTGGACCATATCCTCTTTGAAGCCGAGACCAGTGAGGAGCTCCCTAGCCCGAATCTCGAAGGTTTGGGGATCGAGCTCGTCCAGACGGAAACCGATCTGCTCGACCAAGTCGATGTTCTCAGGGTGGTTTTCCATGATGTCCATCATAAGTGCCTCGAGCCTCTTTTGCTCGGTGGCGACATAGCTAATGACGGCCTCGAGAGCGGTCTGCTCAGAAGGGGGATACTCTTCATGTAGAAGCCATATATCGACATAGTCCGGAATGTCAACCTAAAGCAACAATAATTCAAATGACTACTGTTGAAGGTGTTGCTCGATGCACTCACCAAGCGAGCGGCCAACGCCTGCAGGATGGTACTCTTGCCGCTACCATTGAGACCAATCATACCGTATCTTCGACCCATGTTGAGCTCCAGAGTGGTATCCTTAATGTACTCCTTGCCTTCTATTATCATACTGAACTGCTCAATCTTGATGTCCTTTGCCAGATACTGTGACGTGCGATGACCAGTAATAGTAGCATGCTGCAGAATCTCCGGCTTCTCCATGGCGCTGGTATCGTGGATCTGCTTCTCAAGCTCGGCCTTGGTGTCCACAGACTAAAACAACAAACATCATTTCTAACGAGCATTTGCAAGTCTTCAACGGTGAATTCCGCAAGGGTTCGATTAGACTCCTTCCAGAGTGTGTGGTTTTTGCCTCACCTCTTCGTCGCTTTTACTGGACTTGTATCCCCGTCGTTTCTCCACAGCCTTTTGCTTGGCTAATTTTTTACGTTCGGCCTCTCGCTTATTGACCATGGTGATAGAGAGGAAAAAGAAACAGGAAGGAGAGGGGGGAAACTAATCCGACAAAACGACACTCAACGAGTCCAGACCGTATGCCTAATAGGCTCCTTGTGCAAATCACAATGGAAATAGGATCGGACTTCGAATTGGAATTATCAGTATCAGTTCTTGAACTCTGCCGTAAGTTGACCCAGTCCCGGAACGTCACGCGCCACAAAATTAGCTCGTGCAATACACTCCCCGAAGCATAAGGGTTGGGTAAGTAGTCCACCTTCTAAACCCAAGATTTAAGGTTGCCGCTGTCCGCAAGTGGTGAAATAGATCAACTTGGCGTGCGCGATAAATAATAAATATCTCGCTCGCCGACAGCTTGATCGATCCTGTATTTTCTCTCCCTGAGAGTCAGCTCTATCAACCCCCAACACAATGAAGAGAGGTAATAGGGGTGAATGGGGTAGGCAAGGCTACCATTGTGGCATATTGATGCAACATGTGTTAGTGTGGACGGCTTAGTGCATCATGAGTTTATAGAAGTCGTGAAATCTAGTTCTTATATTTGGTTGCTTCGTAGCTCGATTAGTCCCTGTTCGTGAGTGTCATTTTTGAGGACAATAACATTAGTCTCCGATCATTACTATTATTCTCCCATTCTTACGTTTATTTGTTGTCAGGACGCGGATCCGGAGGCGCTAAGATGCGCATCACCCTTGGTCTCAACACTGGTGCTATCCTTAACTGTGCCGATAACTCTGGTGGTAAGAATCTGTACACCATCGCTGTCAAGGGCACCGGTGCTCGTCTTAACCGACTCCCTGCTGCCAGTCTTGGAGACATGCTCATGTCCTCCGTGAAGAAGGGAAAGCCCGAACTTCGTAATATTCTGCAAATGCCTCTCCCCAACTTATTATGCTTCTGTTGTAGGTAAGAAGGTCCTTCAGTCTGTCGTGATCCGTCAGCGTAAGGCCTGGCGCCGTCGTGAGGGTGTCTTCGTCTACTTCGAGGACAACGCCGGTGTTATTGTCAACGAGAAGGGTGAGATGAAGGGTTCTGCCATCACTGGTCCCGTTGGCAAGGAGTGCGCTGAGCTCTGGCCTAAGATTGCCTCCGCTGCCCCCACTATCGTTTAAATCACTTAACGACGTTTGTGTGGCGGTGTGATGCTGTTCATTGGCCGGCATCAGACGACCTTTCGCTTGGGGGAATTAATAATATGGAGTTGTGTTAAGTCATTTATAAGAAGAGAAGGAATAAAGTTTCTGTGCTTGAGGAGATTTGGGAGGAGGAGAGTCTCGGTTGGAATCAGGTAAGTATCACGTTAATATTACTCTTGATTCGTTCTCGTCGACGATAACACGGCCCAGGTAATATTTACACTAGCGTGTTAATTGTTGATGACTTTGAGTTTGCTCATGACGTGAAACTCAGCCCTGTTAGGCCTTTATGCGATAGAGTAGATCGACGCGTCGGCGTAGTGCTCCAGCTCAATGCAGTAGTGTGTACCAATGATCACAGTGAAGGTTCCTATGTTCTTACCACGCATGTGGGCAATGAGGAAGGGGGAGGGAAGGTAACTCAGCTAACCTCTCTTCAACTCTCGCTAAAGCAGCTGAATCCAGGTGAAATTTATCAAGTTGTCAGCCTCAAGACTATCGTGGTAAGGTCTGTCTTTTGATCGACTACCGGTGTTGCCATCGTCACGCGCGCTGTTGACTTGTCGTATCCTGGCGATGTGTCGAGGAACGGAGAGTTAGTCTACTCAAGGAGCAGTCGCTTGGTCGCGAGATTGACGCATGAGATCATCAAGTCATCGATAGTCGCTTTATATAGATAGGGTGTCCACTGTTGGTGTGAGTTAGTAAAGAAAACTAGGCCCGAGGCCATGGCGTAGGTAAATGAAGAAATTAAGTCGATGCAGCACCTGCGCTCTTCGACACGCTTTGCTTGATCAAGCTCGATGTTGGCTATCAGCTCCGTTAACCCCCTCTATTCCATCTACTGCGTTTCCAGGTCGCTGGTGTGCCGTTATCCGGTGTTGAAAAATGTCGTCAGGGCTTGGACAGCATGTCCTTCATTCGACACGCACAGGCGGTCACTAGCCTCGTCCTGACCATTCGTGACCACATCTCGATAAGAGAGGTCCATGATTCTGAACATATGCTGGCGGTAGCGGCTCTATATTCTAATTACCTTAACATCGCATGGATCATTCTATCATTCAGAGTTCCTATTGTGACTAGGGATTAACAAGAAACTCGGGTTAATAGCGGAAAGCGGTTCTTTTCCACGACATCGACATTATCAAATATCCTCTAATACTCGCAATGTCATCCATCCCTACCCAGCCGCACTCAGCATCGCGTGAGCACGCATCTCCTCCTACAAAGAACAACCAATGCCAGCAATCGATCAGCCCCTCCCAGCGCCTTACGAAGCACACTTGATCGCCCCTCTGAAGATCATCATGATACGAGGTCAGAGTTATCCCAGCCAGATGGCCCGAACCGTGGACCAGGCGGACACCTTGGGCCGACGACGACGACTGATCCTCATCAGAGGTCTGAGAGGAGGATGAGCAGATCTAAGGAAGTAGTAGTCATACCGCATAGTTCCTCCGAGGACTTCTACTGCGACTTCGTGATCGGCCAGAGAACTGAGAAGACCACCACTATCGATGAACTAACTAATTATGATTATGAATTGATGAATTGTGAAGAACTGTTCAATGGACCCAATCGATCGAGATGGTCGACCCTTACTGTTCCCTGCAACTTCGCTGCTGCTGCCGCCGCTGCCGCAGCCGCTGCTGCTGCCTGAACGACAGACATCACTCAGTTGACTATGGCCATACACTCACCGCGCTGCTGGCTTGATCGCCGTATTGCTTTGGGGCATCATCATCATGCGCAACTGGTGGAGGTGACGACATCATAGCAGGGGGAGGCGGGAAGTTCATGGGAGCCGCGGCCGCAACCACGCCAGGTGCCGAGGCACCAGCGGGTTGGGGAGGGAAGCCTGGGAAAGGGGGCGGGGTCGGCACACCCATTGGAGGCTGCTGCTGCTGTTGCGGGGGCTGATTGGAGGGGGACGCGGATGTCGGGTGGCCACCAGGTTGCGGTATGAAGAACGGCGGCATCGGGGGGGTCGGTGGCATGCCCAACCCCGGCAGCCCAGGAGGAGGGGTCTGTCCTCGAGGGCCAGCACCTGTGTAAGAACACACACATGCCTTGTAGGGATACAAGTCCTCATAGTACCCGGAGGGTTGCCCATGAGCATCTGGCCAGGCGGTGGGGGCATGAACATCCCGGGCATGAACGGTAACCCTGGAGCTGGACGAGGTGGCGGCCTTACGGTAGACAAAATATGAGATTGCAGTTGATGACTATAACTCACAATGCATCATGTTTCAACTCCATGTGCTTCCTCATGTAGAAATTCTCCATGTCCGATCCTTTCGCCCTATCAAGTATCATACCCATTGGAACGTTCTAAAAATGCAAACATCATCATCACTCGCTACTGCGGCTGATGTAATAGCATCTACCTCCATGCCACGAACTTGCAAGTCCGGATTTTCCCTCCCTTTTATCGCCCCTGGTACTCTGAAAAAAAGAGCAGCAATGACCCCATAAACCATCGCAGTTCCCTACTTATTCAGCGTCTCTCGATGCACTTGGAGCATGTGAGCAACCAGACCGCTTGCTGAACAGAAAAGAAGGATCCCTCGTCGGTCACCCTGGCCTCTACTGTTCTGGCATACTACCCGTATCAAGTTTCCGTTGGCATGTAGTGCACTTGAAATGCTTGATTTTCTGATGTTGTATGAGAACCTGAGGACGACTTGGTATTCACCCTTGACATGTTATGGTATTGCTCTCACCTTTTCGTCGTCGAAGTCCCTTTCACAGTAATAACAGAATGGACGGAATATTTTCGAGCCGCCTTCCGAATGCTTGTTCTTGCGTCCCATCACAACAGGAGTGCTTGCTGATGGCGACGGACGCCAATTGAGCGGTGAGACGAAAACTCCCTATGAACCCCCGTGTACCATTCCCGCACAGGTTCTATCCCAACAAGGAACCACACAATGGGACATCATTGAAATCGAATTCTATACAACAACAGACACAAAAGGGCCGCATTCGCAGCGAGAGAAATACCAAGCCCAGGCGTCAGGCTATGGTTTTCTGACCAACTCTGAGGCAGAGAATCGCCCGATCGACCCTCAAGCACTGCCGCTGCGATGTCCCGAGGTTCAGCCATTGCTCCTAAGCCTGTGTCGCCGCACACGAGGGTTTTTGATATAGGCATTATCAAACGGAAGCCCATCATCGAGAGACATACCTGATGTGAATCGGGAAAGGAGTGGTATGAACTCAATGGCACTCGGCAAGGTTGTCCCAAGTGTGAGCGTATGCGACTCTCCCCGCAAAATACTACCTTGAGATGTTCTCTAGTGAAAGGGTTATCCCACATCATGGTGTTCATTGCCGGACAGATGTACACGGGGCACTTCAACAAGCCTTGTGGACTCAAATCAAGGCACCTATCCCGACTCACCATTACTGAGCCCTATCACCACTACTACTAAGGTCCCTACCGAACAACACTAGTAAGAAGATTGTCCGCAATACCATTGGCAATCTTAGCAAGACTATTCGCCGACAGCGGTGCTATGACAACCACGTCCGCCCATCGACGCAGATCGATATGTGTAACTGGATCACCCCGACCTGAAATCGATACTCCCATGTGGCCGCTCATGCAGCCACTACTACCCTGCCAAGCATTCCACTCCGTATCATCAGTATAGACTTCAACATCTGCCGTATTCCCGTCCAAATACATGAAGTGTAAGGCTCGCTCAGAGGCCACCACTTTGACCTTAACCTAGTGCGGCTTGCCTCATATTCACACTGGCACGTTGTTCCTACTCGCTTTTTCAACGCAGCTCCTTGTTGTGTTAGTGCCTGGACGAGAGGCACCCATTTGATAGTAGCCACTGATCCTGTTAGGCACAGAAGGACATTCAGTGCCTCCAGAGAGCCCTCCTCGCTCTGTTTACTATCGGCTGGTGTGACGGTGGCCATGGATCGAACATGGGATAGCTGAGGAGGCACTGTCCAACCATTTGCCGGAATAGAACGCAAACGCATGAGAATAGTGATAAATGTGATCATGATGAAGTGATGGGTGATTGGCAAACAGACGGTCAGGAACATCAAAGTTAAAACTTTCATGACGACCCTTCATTCGCTGCTGCATGATACCTACAGAGATCAACTGAAGACCAATGAAGTCGCCAGGGATAGAACCCACGACCATCCCCCCCCTGCCACTCACGTCCAACATGGAGGAGATCAGTGTCTCCTCTACTTTCTTCGTCAGCCTCCAGACTTATCCAATTTACCTGTAGTGATGTCGTTGGAGCCATCCACGACTACGCCCATGACTACTACTCATATCAGTGTTCTCTCCCAGAGCGCCGAAGACCTCGATGTGATTGATTCGCGTCATGTCCGACCCGAAATTATCCTCGACAAAAATCTGCAAACTCTTAACGTTCTGGAACTTAGCAATCCGCAACTGGAACGCCTCTGCCGACTGCGAAGGGTCATCCAGTTGTATGACCTGAGGACATTCACCACTTACGACCAGCAGAGTAACAATAGCAGTTGGAAAATATCCTTCCTAGACTACCGCCATTTTCTCCGAAAACGGCGACCCCCGTATGGTATGACCTGCACTGGTTCGTCCCCTTCAGCATCCTGGAAGCCTATTGACAGCCTATTGATGAACACCTTGATAAGGGACGGACATGTTTCATCGTCTTGGCAGTTTATCTACACCAAATCAGTATCGATTGAGGCCGACCATTTGCCGCTTTAACCCGACCTTAATGGCTCGCACCTTCACCGTCTGCCTGAACTCCATCCGTATCAAGAGCTGATGGTCCACCGTCGGATCCGACTGCAGGAACCTAACAGCAGATGAGGAGGAGCTATCAGGCAAGGGCTATTCTGAATACAGCGAAGTGTTGGGTTGTAGGAGGTTCTTAACGGGATGCTTAGGGTCCTCATTGAGGCACTCGAGGGAGGCCGGATCGATGAGGTTGTTGAGGCTTAGCATGCAGGATAATTAGCCGCCACTCCGATTTGACAATGGGATCCCACGATTTGTCGAATTCGTCAACTAGTCTACGTAAATCTCGCTACGCCATCACTTCACAACCATGGGCCTATTTCATAGGATGCCTTGTACAGTTAGAAATCCTAACGTAAGGATTCCTTGAATAAGATAAGGCTATTTCACAAGGGTTTTGTCACAATCAGCCTTTTACCCTCTTATTCGAGCGTATTGTGTTAGACAATCACACGCCACTATGGGCGGCATCGCTATCGTGCTCATACAGTGAACAACGTTTCCCCCGTACGCTCACATCATTAGGGAACACTGCTCACGCATTTAGGGTTAAGTTTCCCCGCGAATGTCGTCGTCTATCCAAATTGACGAGCCGTTCGAGCTCGTCAAGCTCTCCCTCGACGAGCGGATACAGGTCAAATGCCGAGGAGACCGCTATCTCAGGTAGCAATGGTGTTGAGGGGATATACGATCGGAACGCCATGGACTGTTCACTTACTCACGAACTACATCGAATGGCGTTACTTCTTAAGCCGCCTTTAACGGTGGAAACGAGCCTGGCCGCTTCCCTCGAGAGAAGAGTTAATGCATTTGCTGGTGGATCCTCAGCTGATATACCTCTCGTCGATGATGGTCACACCTTGCCAGAATTTCCAAGGATATTCGGAGTCTGAATCGTTCTTATAGAGCTATTGTATGTTTTCAGGGGTCGCTTGGTCGCCTATGATTCCCATTTGAATATGGTGCTAAGCGAAGTAGAAGAGGTCATCGAGCCGCCAGTCAAGGAAGGGGTGAGTCCACGAGTGGTTCCCATGGCTCTGTAGCTTGGCATCTACTTCAGGTGAAGCATCGAAGGCCGATTCGTCGGGATCTGGATACTATATTCGTAATGAGAGCTCTTGAAACAACGCCCTTGACTGATTTTGCCTTAGGTCCGTGGTGATGGTATCATCCTCGTGAATCCACCTCCGGCCAGGCGATAGAGGAAGAGCTGATTGCCGCGATACATTCCAACGCTCATGACTGTTGTGTTGGAGTGAATTTAATAGGGTCAGTCGGGTTCGCTGCATGCTTCCCGTTCGTCATTCCGTGCAGTGCTCGGCAGTTGATGACCTGAACACTGTGAAGGTAGGCGTTGACAGCTCATAGACAGGGCCATCTCTCGTGTGCTTTGCGGTCTAGGTAGAGACAGGCTGGAAAGCCCAAAGGTTTTGTATATCAGAAAAGGGCCCATCAGCAGTCGTGAGGTATGTAGGGGACGACGATTATGCACCCCAACTCCCACTGGAAGAAAAAGAACCTCCTGATTCCTACCGTGATAGATTGCGACTGACACGGTGAGCTTTGGATATTTCCCATCGTATGGCAGCCATACGATGGCTTGTCCGAAAATATATAAAATCTTCCACATTAGCCACGCCTGTTCATCAGGTTGATGTGGCTAGATGAGATAGGCCGTAAGATCCATCCGTGTCACAGCATAGTAGCTGCCTTCCTGGAGCCACATTTCAACGGTTACGAAACAACCGCGGCACATCGAATAGAAATCCCTGCCACGCCTTACACATCCTCATCGCCATTCCGTCCTTGGGCCATCGACTGTGTTGGCACCAAACTAAGTATATGCGGAAGCGATTCAAGCCACGCTCACATCGATGGAGCATGGATGTGCCCTTCGACGGGCGTACCGGTCGGTAGCGCAGCTCTCAGTCACGACGCTTCACACAGGGTCCTCAGTACTCACTCTGACGGGATCATCAGAATCGATGGTGAATGCATATTCAACCTTGGAGCCACAGGCCAGTCCGTCGCCAAATGGATCGACGACTCACTAATCGCCGTGGTGACTTCCAAGGGCGGTAGATGCTATCTCATCGATAGCTCCTCGCGATACATTGTGGCTGACTGGGGTAATTTCCTCTACCCTTGCGATATCGCGGTCGGACTAAAAGGAGAGCAGCTCCTAATTGCGGATACTCTCAATCGGCGCGTTGTTGAGATACGTCCAGCTACTGGTTCCCGAAGGATCGTCATCGAAGATATATATGCACGATCATTGTGCATCAGCGATGGCACCGGTCATGTGATGGTCTCGGATGGCCTCACAGGCACGATTCGTATCTTCACCACCGATTTTCAAGAGCTTCATTCCTGGCGCATTTCACTCCCCGAAGCTTCATCATCCATCCGTGGTCTAGCCATATCGGAAGATAAGTGCTTATTGGTATGTGACAGCGTCTCTTCGTGTATTTGGCGTTTCCCGCCGATGTGGCAGTGACTCCGGTCACCCAGTCGAACATATTGCAGTATATCTAATAGTACATACCACTGACTGGTATAAATATACTACCACACCCTCGACAATCACCGCAGCCATTCAGTCGTGTATCTTGGCCGCGGCTATGCTTTCTATATAGTGCAAAGCGTCTGTATATTATACTCACTAATGCATTCTCCTGATGCTCTCGTATGACCATGAAATTCATGCACCGTGGAGCAAGCGCTCACATGTGCGTCCAATGAGCACGACTATGAACGGCTCAGCCATCTTGAGTTTACAGTCACATCACTGCCGACGGTGACACGCTGGAGTCATGCGCTGATACCGCGAGTGTCGCTGGCAATGACATCTCAGTTCTGTGAATTGTTCATGGGTGTTTCTGAAGATGATCTGGACTCGCCAAGAGATTTCACGACCGCCGGATTCACTGGGGTGAGTCAGCCAAGTACGGTGTGATCCTCGTGTAGTCTTTCATTACGATAGTGATAGTACGTCTCCACTGCCCGTAGCGTAAGAATCCCACATAGTGATGTGAAGGTCATTCCGGCGATGATGCACTGATCAGCGACGGCTCGGATTGTACGACTTAGGTAGAAATCGTCGAGGACCCGATAACCTCGCTAAGCCCACCATCCACGCCATCTGAATGTAAGAGCAGCAGCCCATCTGATACGTCTGAGAGACGGGCGAGTGTCACTGAGGGCTCCCCGGCGGGAGTAGGTCAAGATACCTCTCCTGTCCAGAGCAGTACTCCAAGTGAAGGTGAGACTGTGCACAAGCATCGGTTAAAGATAGATGTTCTCACAGTCGGGAGTGAGCACGTATTCTCGAGGCATTCTTGTGAACGGAATGAAAGTAACAAAAAAGAGCTGGAAGCTGTCGAGGTATAACTAGATAGTCTTAGCCTCGTGAAATCGCCAGCTTGCAGTTTCCCAAAGGGACAGCAGATGAACCCACAATTGACTGTGTTCATCGGGAGTCTTTGCTGAGAGGTGCTGTTCCTCCCCAAAGAGGGTTTCCTTAGTCTTTACTTAGAAGTGCGACCGCGTCCCCCAGTGGAGGAGCACGAAATGAGCGGGTACAGTCAATCCTGCAAGCTATGTGGGTGAGAGCTCGAACGGTTTGCGTCGTTGTGATATACATGATGTATAATACATCAACTGTCGTGAGGGAATCCACGACTGTGATCCTCTGGAAGATCCTCCTCTACTCGCGGTACTTAGTGGTGTTACAGCTATTGGCTTATCCGAGGAGACTTGATTCGCTCCATTACTTCCAATGGCTCTGATGAATGACAGCAGCATTTCTAGTGTCGCTGACCCACTATGTTGATTCAGTCGATATAAGAGTACCATTCTCGAACAGGAAGACCTCATAGTTGTGCTTACTGAGGAAAGAGATCAAGCACGGCGGTAGGCACCCGGCGCTGTTCTGATAACTCCTGAGTACTGCTGATCCCGGATGCCTCTTCGTGAGCGGACGCGCATCACGGCGAGCTGCAGTGAGCTCAGACACTTGGAGACTCTGAAGACTTCCAAGGCGCGCCTAGTTGACAGAATGGCCTCCTTGACACGACTCAAAGATACGTTGCAACGCGAACTTGAAGGAGCTCGGTCGAGCCTCGCTGAAGGGTCCATGCAGAGGGCCGAAGTGCGGTGCAGTATGCGCGTTCCCTCGTCGTGATGTAGCGATAGCTCATGCAGGTCTTAGTGCTACGAGAGCAATTGAGGGCATCTCACGATGAAGTTCGAAGCGCCCGGTCAGCTGTCAATCGCCTCCCAACAGCAGAGAAGGAGTTGGCCATCCTCCGACAAAAGTCCCGTGTGAGCGACTGATTCGAATGCCCCTACGGAAACAAGACTGCCCCCCTCACTGACCACAAACGGCATTCAGGAGCTCCAGGAGGCTCTAGCGAGCAGATCAGAGGAGTGCATACGTCTCCGCGATGAGCTTTCTGCAACGAAGAAGTGATCGACTCAGTTATTCTCGCCCTCCATGATGTCTTCAGGAAGCTGGGAAACATGACGAGTAGGAAATCGGAACTCCTCGCCGCCCTTGAACAGAGCCGAACTACTGCAGATCACACACGGTGACGACACGAGACCTTCCGACTCTGTTCACGTGGACGTCCTTTTAGGTCGCTTCAGGAGAAGCTCTCCAATGCTTTGGCTGTTATACGACGGAGAGACGCGGAATGTGACTCCCTCAAGAGAGCCACAAGCAATTTAGTTGATTTGCTGCACACATCTGGGCGGCCAGCGACAGTCCCTTTCTCCCGGAATGCATTCAGCTTTGTTGCCCAGGATCTAGAGCAACACGGAGTGAGTCAAGTAGCTACGCCAATGATAGGAATGCTCGAATAAGCGGTTGAGTCGGATACTGGTCTCGGCAGTTAGTGGATTGTTATCTCCACACGTCTCAGGACAGGAAACGACGTCATGACACTAACGGTAGAGAATTATTCGAAGCAATAGTAGATTATGCCATGGCCAAGGCCGAGGTCGAAAGGCTACAAGAAGCTGAAGCAAGGACAGCAAGTAGAAGACGAGGAGGAGAGACGGATGAGCAGATTGACCGGCCGCTGGGAACACAGCTAGACAGATCGACTGCTCAGTGAAAATATTTACACTCTGCGCATGGTGTGGTTGACATTTGCGCATGTGTAGATCTAAAGTCATCGAATAATGAGCTGGCGAGAGCTGTGTCGGAGTGTGAAGTAGCTGAAGGAGCGCTGTGTGTAGCTATCCTACGTGCCAATGAGGACGAGGTATCGCTCAATCTTAGTTCTGTGATCCTCCTTGGTTCCTATGAGGTATTAGCGCTATCTCGTTCGCTACTGGCGACACTGTTCGACTCGGAAAAGACCAGAGAGTGCCCTCCACGGGTCGTACAGAAAATTCGATCCACATTGGCGGAAATGTAAGGGCATTCGTGCTACAAGTTGACTCTGCCAGTCTCGAGGGCCTTCCTTATGTGAATCGTTCCTTTCGCAGTAGGTGCAAGCTTGCGGGTCACAATGCGACGACCGTGCCATCTCCTGCCATACCATTCTCCCCTTGACGACCACGAGTGTTCCATGTGCCTGTGTGATCCATTCAGAAGAGGTTTGGTTAGTGATTATGGACTAGGGGGAAAGCTATCAGTCTGTATTTCATGTGATGCCTATGTTGAGTGACTCGACTCGAGTCCTCTGGGAACGAACACTTTTTGGGGAGCACTAGCGTCACGTTCATGATGCCTACGAAGGTCGATGATGTGGCCGATTTAGTAGTGGATGTTTGAACTCAAGTCGAGTCTCCATTCTGCCATGGTCACATAGATCCATTCAAGTTGAAGTTCCAATTGGTAGCAGAGCCTTTCAAGCCTAAGTAAGGGCCATGGCCCATGGTATAGACGATACTCCCAGAGCTAAAAAAGTAACGACCAAACATTTGGGGCACACACCCTGAGTTACCGGTGGGGTACGATGGATTTAAATATCTTAGTTTCTGATTCAGCTTAACCCATGTATTGGACTCTACTCAGTTTCTGTATGCAGCTTTGTACGCTTGTAAGGACTCTACATTACCCTCGTTGAATCATTCTGCAAGTAGACTCCCGTTCAACTGTTGCATTGCGACTCGATGTTATAGCTAGTGGTTCCTCGCCCAACGCCTCCACCAGTGTTCAATTACGAGGCCTTCCAACGATGTGAGTATTCAGTAGAGGGGAACACTGAATATGATTTCGGTCATGGTGGATGAACTCTCTTCCTTCTTCAGAGCCTCCAACTGTGCGACATCGTAGAACAACGGGGACCCACATGAATAGCGAGAGCTCTTGGATTGAAGGCGTATTGGGATCATCATTGCGCTGTAGCATAGCTCCTGCAAGCAACTCAGTCAGACTACCACGAAAAGGAAGCTGCTTACGAGCAAATTCGAGGCAAATTTGAAAGCAGATGGTGGCACTAGGCATAGCCATGTGTGTATGTTGAGACATTTCTTGCTAGAAACTAGGAAATTACTGGTTTCGGCGAAAAGCTGGTGTTGTATTCTGCAGTGGACCAATCCATATTCACCGCGTCCTTGTGCACCTTCCGACTGAATATGGTCAGAGTAACACTGTCACATCAGTAAACGGCCAATGCAATGGTATCCGGAAGGAGCTCCCGATCCGGTATGAGAGAAAGTTGATCTGATCATCTTCGGCCGGACTGGATTGTTCACGGGAATGCAACGGCTCAACAGCTGTAGAACTCAACCCTCACGACACGACTCCTTTTACATAACATGACGTCGTCGACACATCCAGGTTTTCCGAACAATGACGACGAATAACGAATACGCGTCAAATTTCGCCTCGCAGAGTGGCATGATGCGTATCAGCGATGAACGTAGGTGGTTAGCGAGAGAATGAGTGTGTTGTGTGGTTGAGTGGAGAGGCTCTTCCTCTCGGGTCTGGGAAAAACAGGTCTCGCCACGGTCTCGTAGGCTTCAATCTTTTGTACTCGAACGTTACTGACTCGGACTACTCGCAACCACGGAAGTTTCTCCTGCGAACAGTCGCGTTTGCCTACTCGCTTCAATGATGCGCCATGTTCTCACATCATGTGAGACCACGGCCGGATTCAGATGTTAGTCACATCTAAATCCATCCTTGAGCTTGACGGAATAGCGATCGACATCCGGGTGAGGTCTGTTCTGCTGGCCCTAGACATCGCGACTGCTTTCCTCATCGGCAAGTATGATGGGAGCTATGAGGGATGACCGAAAAAATCGTAGAACACGATTGATTTTTTTAAGAGCCGTACCCTAGTACTCATGAAACACCGGAATGGTGTTTCATGAGTACTACAATAAGTGCATTAAGTTTTGAGAGCTTGAGGGTCCGATTGTCAACCTATCGAGCGCTTCAGCCAGCATCATGTTATGTGATGACGATTACGAGCTATAATTTATAATAACACCCGGAATCACAACGATACACAGCGTGTTGAGCTCACTCTCGACTCAAGACTTGCACATACTCAGGCGACCGTTACCATCCGACTCGGATGATCCGAGTAGATCCCGAAACACAACATCAAACAATCATTGACGACGACACATACTCATTCCATCTTTATATCATGTATTCGTTGTAATCTGGCTGCCCATGCCAAAGCTAGACGTTTTAATATCTCCAGAAACACTACCTAATCACAAACGCGGAAGATGAGAATCAGTCCCGAGCTTCCAACAAATGGCAATATACAAGTGGAAGGGCGAGCGATACTGAGATAGTGGGCAGAGAAGTGTCCATGAAGGAGCAGACTCGAGCACTGAAACCCTACATACTATGCCAGCCAGAGTGCCGAAGTACTGCAATGCAGAACTCTCCTTATTGGTTTCTTCCGATTCGAAAGAAAGTTTCGAATCGAGCTTCGAAGGTTTCGAAGGAGTCGATCGCGGCAGGGGATCATAGCTGAAATACAAAAGAGGAAGACGTTGGTTTGAACGGAGTAAGCCTAAGCTCCTAGACGAAGCCCGTTGAAGCCGCGTAGTCGGGCGGTTCATGTATGCGAGCATCAGCAGGGTGGACCCCAACGGCCTCTCCTCTACCTACAGCGAGCTGTCATCTTCGTGATGTCCATAGTAGACCCCAGTGCAGAAGCCAGAGAGACCACTGACACAATGAAGCTTTACTATGTCAACGAACGGGGTCTCACAACCGGAACATGCTTCAACAATGCGGCTCACTTGTGTTTGTAATTGAACCCCCTGTGGGTAACTCTCCAGCTTCCGATATCAAGGGGCGACATGCGTCTCTCTTCAAACGCAACCATGCAAGCCTCAGACGTCTGCTGATCGAGGGGCACTGGTGGGCCGACAAAGATAACTTTTGTCATACGTGATATCTGATGAGCTCATTGAACAGACCACCAGACGCAACATGATATGAATTTCTATCGTCAACCTTACGGCTTTACGAGTCCCATTAGACTCGATGCATACATAATATTGCTTGGTTATCTCTTTACCATGATCTGCAAGCACCACTCAGACTGCGAAGTTGGACGTCCTTAAGTACCTTGAGGAATCCGGTAGCTGACTACCTCATTCACGGTCTCCATGATGACGTCGGATTCGTCTGATATTCGCTCCTACACAATACACGCAAGTGATAGCACCCTCGCATGAGGAAATAATGACCACGATCGGGGGGAGGGGGGTATTTTCTGAGTATACGCTGATTATATAACGTATATAATATAAGAGTCCCGAAATACCGTGAGAATCTCACCTCGAAATGTCCCTCGCACCCGAGTGATCTCGACAACGTCACATCCAGAGGGCTGCAGGGGCTGCCAATGTCGATCTTCCAGAAAAGTCCTGATGGACGATGGAGGAGCTGCTGAGGCATAGTTAGTAGAATCTCTCGAGGATTCGTAAACGCTACTGGCTGGAGCCGATCTGTAAGGGCGAAACTCTCGTCAACCAGGGGCTTACGGTGGAAAACTGTGCCGCTCCTCTGACCTCCCTGTGCCTTCATTGCATCACAATTGCTTGCATTTATCGAGCTGTCTGAAAAGGCAAGCTACCGCAGTGTCGTGTGTCACACTCTGATTACCCCCATCGAGTCTGCAGAGGATCTGATCGCCTGGATCTGCGGCCCGCAACTTACAAGCGTAGCAGAACTCGCACATGACGATGAGGACGGTGAAGTATTCGAGGGACATCATTGCAGCTACTTTCTATAGAACTCGCGATAGCATGCAGTTATGTAACCAGCGCAACCACAAAGATATGATACAACCTACAGAGCACCATTACTAGCGATTTGCACGTGTTCGGATAAGAACAGATACCGTGAGTGACGTCATAGCGACCGCGCCCACATATCATCCGGAAAACCGCAACCGTTTCGGATTCTCTTGATGATCACGACGTGTTCGCCATGACTGATGTACTACAGCAAAAACTTCAGACAAATGGAATCTCTCCACTACATTATTATGCTGGGACCAACGCATTAGCAAGACTTTGGCGCCTGAGGGTGTTTGCCATTACCGGAAGTGATAGCCTGACATGCAAGTTTTAGAGATGTATCGCTATCACACCACCAAGCTGGTATTCCAAACTCCATGGTAAGAGGTAAATACCCTTCGGATAGTAGCCGCCCTGCTGCTATCAACGTCCCCCTAAGTTTCACTTGCTGCGGTTCTCAGACTGTGAGGGTTCCACTGATCCGACGCATAGCATGGAACGCGCAATCCACGACGTGGCTCATTGTGAGCTTCACATTGTAGCTATAACAGAAACTGAAAACTAATTGACGAACATAGACAGCTCACTATAGGGAGCATTTTAATCAGGACATCATTCTGGGATCTGATCGGACATCAGCGATAATTACTCGGCAGTCAGACGTGACAGCTCCGACTCGGAGCCTCCGAGCCTATTGATGGGACCCGAGACCAGCTCTGGGGTAGTACCTTCGAGGACACTTGAGTGATCAGCGGAACTCCCTCCATCGAAACTCCACGGTTGTGCGAGTTTCCCATGCAATGTTGTGATTGATGCAGACTACACTGAGCAATGTGGCGTCGAAAGAGTAAGTTAGTGGGACTCCGCTGTCCTTGGCCACGAAGAACACATACCAACAAACTCATTAAGTCTCGATGACTTTGTTGGTTCTCGATGATCGAGAGGAGCTGCACGAAGACGTCCCCTCTAACGTCTGGGTAATTCTGGGCGACAGAGCATGTGCGTGGCAATGGGATTAGGCGATCCTCCGCACACGGCACAGAACCTCAAGCACGGCTCAGCAAACACATAGTACAAAACCTCAGCCGGAAACCTGATTGATCAAGTAAGTCACCGGTCCTGAACGGCATTCATTAAGGCGTTTCGAGCCCCCTTTTTCTCTTGAGCTATCAATAGACGATTGAAAGTTTGACCACTTCATCCGCGAGATTGCAGAGACATCAGAGGGGTCTGCCATAGGGGATTCTGATGCTCCAGAGGGGTCTACTCCGAGGGGATTCAGAGTTGTTCTCCGCAAGATCGGAAACTTTATCAACCCTGTAGCGTTTCGAAGTTCAAGTATAATTTCCACTCGTCGGTTCCATTTTCCAACTATCTCGCTCTCTTCTCAACTTATCCGTCAGGTAACCTGACTTAGGTTGATTTCAACTGTCACCGGTTGGTTTTATCTGATCTTCAATCGCGGTTTTTTGAACGACTATTGTTTCGCGAACGGTAGTTGACCGATCCCCAAGGCCAGGATGGGTGGGTCGAGGACATGTTGCAGGCATCCAGCACCACAGTGCTAAACACCAACTTTCTAAATCAACTCCACCAGTTAGGAGACAACGTCACTTAGCACAATTGAACCGCAAATAGTTTGTGAACGGACATACTTCAAGCAGTGATCGGGTAGTTGAAGCTCGTGACTCTGGCAGCATGATTTCGAAGGTATTTACAGATATCAGATAACACTTCAGCTTTTGCCGACAAGGTTGACAAGAGCGCCAACAGTAATCCTCGTCGAGGATTCCTCGAAAGAATCTACGAACGCTCCGGAAAGGAATCGTGTGTTGCATATAAACGTGAGCTACGTTGAGAAGTTCCAAGCTGAGACTTCCACGCCAAGCGTGACACCGTGTCACTCTTGTCACTGACACGCCCACAACACACTGACTATCGGTCTATTTGGCACACTGTGCCGACCACAGTCAGGCCGCACAGTCGAAAATGTACGAGAAATTCGCACAATGACCAATGATGTAGCCCAGCAGCTGGGCTACATCAACTCCGTACCTAAATGGTACTCCTCACTCCGGCCGGCGTGTGTCACGCACAGACGCAGTTTCTGACGCACACGCTGATAATGCGACACCATACACATTGAAGGCACGTGCTGAGCATTGAGCAACTTTCCTGGCTTAGTACTCGGGCTGTTCCTGATCCCCTGACAGGATTACCGTCGGACGGGACCCGTCCTAACTGAGACAAACCGCCGGCGTTGGCCATCAAATTGTCATACGTGTGCTAAGCAGGTTGGGACTCCAGTTAAAACATGCTAGATTATCTACGTGCACAGATTTCATCGCAGTGTAGATTTCTACAGGCACACAACTCAGCATTCACAACATTATCTACATTCATTATAGCTGCTGCGGCCGGAGTGGTTGGAGTCAAGCTGCTCAGATTCATCAGGAATATATTTGGGAGGCCCATTTTTCCCGGACCAGGGGTAAGGTAGATGATATCTGGTAACATTCCGGAGACGGGGACCTCGACTGGTTTACCACAGCATCACCGATAGGAACTATGCCAGCCCACTCTTAATTATCTCAGATTGGCTTCATCGTCCAGCTCGCTTTCAAATCGGCAGAAGACCAATTCAGAGAGATGATCACGCTATCGAAGACGTTCGGTGACATATGTTGCTTGAGGTGGGGTAACTTGTGAATAGACTGAAGCTTTACGCCTCCGTTCAGAACGCCCACTAACCAAATCCTGGTTGTGTCTGACATAAGGATATACCGAGAGGTTATGAGACAGCGGCCGAGTCAGTTCAGTGGGATCGACTTCGTAAACTACATGGACTCTGTGAGTATGGCCATGAGTGAGGGCGATACGTGGAAAAGGCATCGGAGGGCGGCATCACGCCCGCTGGCCGAAACCAATTTGGATAAGCTCGTCCCTATGATCATCCGCCTTGGCGAAGATATGGTGGGTTCAGGACTATTCCCACCCAAGGTTCACGCTGTGGTCAATAGGTTGGTAAGCTCAAACAGCTGGCTGACGAGAAGGGGGTGATTACATGGAAGCCAGTGAATGATGTACAGCTGCTTGGTATGAGAGTAGCTGCTGCCGTATATATGGGAGAGACAGATCCCCTCAGCTCGGAATGTGAGACGTTGCTGCTGCTGATTCTGCTGGTATTCTCCACAGATGCATTGTTCTCTCATAATGTCCAAGGCGAAGTCAGAGAGTTGATAATGCACATATTCTCTATCAGCCTGAAGCCTAGCCGTATTCTTTATCACGATCGGCTGATCTATCGACTCCTATTCCCAGGAGTTAGAGAGGTATCGCGGAGGTCTCCTCACCCGGACCGAGTGTGAGCCGTCCATTTCAGTCCGCCCGTAAATGGAGAGGTATCAACTCTAAACTCTTGGAGGACATTCGCAGAAACAAGAAAGCGGCACCAAGAGATTCTGACCTACCGAAGAGTGTTCCTCGCAGCTCAGCCGGCCAGTTGAACGAAACTGAGCTCTCACATAACCTTATCATGTGACAGTGTTTCACTACAGCATAATACTATTCATCCGCAAACATAAAAATCAAAGAATGCAGTTCGGGCTATACTTCGATAGTATCACCAATGGGTAGCTGGAAAGCAGTGATACTGAAATTTCACGGGAAGTTCGCGGGAAGCTCTCGTCTTAGTTTCTGTTGGTCAGGTATCTGGGAGCAGGAGGAGAGACTGCTGCTAGCGCCATCGTGCGTCTCATGCAGTACTTTTGCAAGTTCCCCGAGATTCAGACGAGGGCAAGGGCTGAAGCAACTTCCATCCGAGAACTGTCAGCTCATTCTGTCTATGATATGCCTTATATTGAGGCTTGTTTGATGGAAACGATTAGAGTACTCTCAAGTTAGTAGAAGCGAAGCTGTAAATAAGAATGGTTCACTCCACTTCAGCTCAATCCCTCTCCACCAATGGAGCTAGTTAGAGCCCTAGTTGACTGCAAAGTGGCTGGAAAGCCAGTGAAGGCTGGGACCAAACTTATCTTCCCGCTTACACAGATTCAAAGGAAAGTGTACACGGATGGCGATGAGTTCAGGTAGGTTAAAGACCAGAACGCCCCATTTGTTGCCATGCTGAGCATGGGATGCTCCGTGTTTGTGTTTATTCGCTCGCTGCGTGATATGCTCCCTATTGATACACATCAATTGATTGAGCCACTTAACCACTGATTGATTTCCCGCGTGACCCGCAGGATGCCAAAACATACGTCTTTTGTCAGACCGGAACGCTGGTTGGTTCCCGGTGCTCATTCGATAGACGAGAAGTTACGTACCGAATTTGTAGGATTCGGCTTCGGACCGAGGCAGTGCCCCGGACGGTATTTGGCTGTTAAAGAGGTTGTTACCATCATCGCACTCTTACTCCGTAATTTTTATAACTTTTCATCGGACGCGGTATGTCGCTCATCGAAATTCTCATCAACTCTGACTATATTCCCAGATGATTATCCTATCAATTTGTTCTACCGTTCCGTTTAACGACTTTTACCATCATATTACGTTCACGGCTCGCATGGTTAGCGATGGTAAATAAAATGTACCCCTTTGAGGATTCCTCAGAGGTTTATCCTCTCAATGTTTCAAGAGACTACCTCGAGTAGTCGTACAAATGATACTTCGCACTACCAATCTTATTGAACTATTCCGTCGTATTTCAATCCAGTTGCGCTAACTCTATACCTCTATAGTGAGATGGGAATCCGGCTGAGAGAGAATCCCCTAAAGCACATCGAAGGGGGCATCGGAGTCTCTGGTGCCAATTCATTCAGCACAAAACATATAAGCGTTCTCCACAAGTACTATATATGGGAACTGCTCAATTCCGCCGTATTCCCACACGAGCACGCCGAGTAGCCCAAGTCCCATTGAGTATGGTAAGTAACGTGTGTCTGGGCTATGTCTGTAGATCTAATTCTCACGGAGAAGAAAGATGGGATATGAATGGACGGCTCAGCCGTTACGGCTGGGGTAATCGCTCCCATCCAGATCTGCGCAACGGGAGGCACGCTGCGCCAACAGGATCGGTCAAGGAGTGCATCACGTTCCAAAGCCTATGGCTCGACCAAAAACTGATCTGGAACACCCACGTTACTGAGAACATAGCCCGGATATGCAAACTTGCCAAGAGATCGCGTTCTCTCGTGAAGCGCCACCGGGACTTGTGCTCCACCAGAATCGTTGGGTCTGTAATTCAGTGATGACCCCTGGTCTGAAGTTCGGCGCTTCTAGCTGGGACACCGCTGTGGGAGAAGAGTGAGTTGAGAGGAATTGTATTCAGCTCCATGCTCTTATGAGGCGGCTGACGTGGGATGCGCTGAAGATCGCACCGGCATCAGCAATGCACGGTGCATTGCTATGTAAACAGGTTGAGCCGAGGCTGTCATTGTACGCCCACTGGAGGTCCCCCAGGGGATATCATTTTTAAGAAGGAGGTAAGCCCCTCCTTAGCATCAACTCCACTGAGAGAAGGACATCAGTAAGATCGAGGCTGGAGGGCGTTGGGCACAGAGGTGCGGAGTTTTGAGGATACGAATTTAGACGATTCACATCCAGTGAAATGTGCGAGCACCCATGGTGCAATCGCAGTCACAAGTGATGGTCAGGTAGATTGCCCATCTTCTGCTACGAGGCACATATTCTGCGACTGCGGAGAAAATTGAAGAGTGTTCCACCATGGATTGGGTATAATGGAGAGGTAATCCAACTGATATTCGCTTCACACAGTACAAGCAAGTCACTTGCATACTAGTAGTGCGACAAAGCATGCTATCACTTGCGGCAAGTGATAGCACATCCTGTAAATACCATTCCCGCAGGAGGAAATGAGGTCCACGATCGGAGAATGTCAGGGAATGATGTTTTCCAAATATGAGCTGGGTATACTTGATGGAACGTGTAAGAGGGCCTCAGACTATCTTGGGAATCTCACCTCAAAATGCTCTATGCACTCGAGTGATCTCGATAGGATCGCATTCAGAGGGCTGCAGGGGCTGCCAATGTCGATCTCCCAGAAAAGTCCTGGTGGCAGAGGAAGAGCTGGTGAGGCATAGCTAATAGAATCTCTCGAGGATTCATAAACGCTACTGGCTGGAGCCGATCTGTAAGGACAAAACTCTCATCAACCAGGGGCTTACGGTGGAAAGCTGTGCCGCTCCTCTTACCTTCCTGCGCCAACGTTGCATCACAATCGCTTGCATTCATTGAGCTATCTGAAAAGGCAAGCTATCGCAGCGTCATATGTCAAACTAAGAGTCTGCGATTACAACCACCGAGCCTGCAGAGGATCTGATCGAGGATGAAGCTAGTTAGAGCCCTAGCTGACTGCAAAGTGGCTGAAAAGCCAGTAAAGGCTGGGACCAAACTTATCTTTCCGCTTACACAGATTCAAAGAAACGTGTACACGGATGGCGATGAGTTCAGGTAGGTTCAAGACCAGAACGCCCCATTTGGTGCCAGGCTGCTACGCACAGTTCATCATATTATGTAATTCGCATGACCGAGATGATACATATTCTGTTAGTAACAACACAGCGACCGCGCCTACATACCTTTCCAGAAAACCGCAACCGTTTCGGATTCTCATGATCGCCATCAAGTACTGTCGCTCCATCACTACATTGTTGCGCTGAGACCAATCGATCAGCGGGAAACCGTTGCGACGATCAGTGACGGGTACATGACACTCAGACGCCATATCAGAGCGGTTTGTTACGAACAAGTGTCGGACCTCGAGGCCAATTCCGGCTTGAAATCCTCCATAACGCTATGGCGCACTATCATCAAATTCGAGGGCATCACCGTGCCAGGAACTGTAGCAAGCGATACCCAGATAAAGATGCTGAACAGGTCGTAATAAGAGGTCCCAAAGATGGCTCAGACCATGTGGCCTCCTCCCCGTAAGGCTTCGGGGTACATTCAGCAGACGTCAGTAAGTCAACTCCACCAGAGGTCAACTCCAATCGGGCTCAACTACGGCATGCAGCGAAGGAATTCAGTGATGTACGTGATGTCCCGTTGTTGAATGAAAGCTCATCCACCACCATCCCACCAACGCAACACTCAGGTATTCCCGCAAATGTTCCACTGCTACCATGGGCTGCTTGAATTACTTCTCGCTATTACCATCCCTCGGGAGAGCCTCCAATCCCAGCCGATCAGCCCGCTCGCAAGCGCCGCTCTCCTGCTTCCGCAGATTAGTGAGGTACTGGTAGATCGCAAGGGGGCTCATACCCATAGAGACCCGATTGCTACTAGCTTGAGGGCCTCCAAAAGGGTCTGTGTAATACACATTATCGTGGGTTGGAATTGGTACTGCTGCTGCTGCATTCCCAGGGGCAGGCGTCCCCTGTGAGGGACTGTAGAATTGCATCGCTACAGCAGGCGGTGCTGGGAGGCTCGTTGGCAGTACACACGGTACCAGTAGAGGGGGCCATCTGAACGAACACTACCTCCAACAGAGACCCCGTCAGAGTAGCCTCACGTATAGTGCGGTGGGAGGTCTGCAATGACGTATGCCGATGGTGGCGGGAAGCCCATCGGGGCCAGGGCTATGTCGCCACCACCGATGCTGTAGCAGCTCAACGTATCCTCAGATGCACTGCGCCCGGGAGACGATGTCTGAGACACTGTTGAGAGGAAGGCCTCGGCGGTCCATTCTCCTGCTGACCTCTGAGACTTCAGTGGAGCTGCCAGCGCTTGGCAGAGAGCCTGGGTTCATCACGCCCATGGAAACAGCTTGCTCTAATGTCGGGAAGATCTGAGATTCCCTCCAACCTCCTCGGTCCTGCTGAGACTTACTTCAACAACAAGTTCATGTGCTGCTAGCTCAGCATCGTCTACGTTGCGAGGCTTCTCAAAAGCACATCGATGGTAAACATAAACCTGGAACAGAACGACTCCTCGTACTTGCAACCGTCGGGCCACTAACCTCAATAGACCGGAAAGGCTTAGGTGGGACTATACAACGACGATTGAATACAGATTCCCCAGCGGCAATTGCTTCTGAAAACGATCCTTTAACATGTACAGTGCTACACAGTTACCATCTTCGGACCCTTCTACCGACAAGCAGCTCAACAACAACTTCGCTTCTCGACCGGACACTACTAACCTGCAAGGACTCCCCCTTAACCTCACCACTGACATCGACCGCTCGCCTCAAGTCCACACGTCTCGATGGATCGTCCTCGGCTAGAGGTACTTCGCCCATAGGTACTGCTCTGCACACTAGAGCAGGATAGGATCCGCTATTAGAGCGTCTACAGGCAGTAGCGATAGAGCTGCTCTTGCAACTCACGCCTCGGGAATGAGTGCTAGTAGGAGTTGTAGACATAATGACATTTAATGATGGACTCTTACCATCACAACAAGATCTGAACGGACACGTAGCAAATCATGGCATAAACTCGCTCACTTTGACGTTGAATTTGGTGCATACTTCGGACTTCGCTCTACAGCTGGTTTGTTGCAACTGGCACGCCTATGAGAAGAGCTCCCACGATGGCGTTGAATGGGGTCCTACTTCTGCCTATCATTCAGCCACTTCACACAGGCGGCGGCTGTTTTGAAACGTTTCAGACGAGTAACAGAAGCTACAGCTTCGAATTCATAGGTCTGAATAAGGATGCGCTCGACCATCACTCAGCCACTCACAGGTCTGTTGGGCTTAAAAGCGTTCCTGTCTATCCATACGACTTGCACCACAGGAACGGTCGATGATGATGATGACGACAAATGGCGACCAACCACATTGCCGGCCAGCACAGTCTGACTCGGAGGGGGTAGGCCGAAGGCGTACATCATTAGAACATGCTCCTACTACAACCAGCACACTGACACCATCTAGAATTGCCGTACGTTAGTAACTGTAACGCAAGTCCCAGTCATTGCTACACACACTCGAGGTACAACACTGTCTATCAACTTGGGACTGTCACTAACTCCATCCACGCGATAATAAGCAGGACTCACCGCGAACGCCTATCGCTGATGGAGACGGTCAAGTCAAGGAGGGCATGAGGAGATCCTCAAGAGGTAAACGGTGAGTAGCGTTGGTAGTATGTGGAACGACAAGTCGTCAACTTAGTAAATCATCTCGAACACTCAGTATAGCAAGGAGCATAGCGACTATCTTGTACAATTGTAATATTGTCATCAACTTAGCGGAGCGAAGCACACTGCTTACTCTTCCTTGTCAAGTCCTGACGAAAACAACAACAAAAATTCCCAAAAGATTAAATCACCATCCGAAACAACTCTGGCATGACCTCAGACCACTGATGAGTCGTGCGGTCCCAACGCCCAATAGAAGTCACATTATTGGAATCTTCTAGATTGTGAACGAAGGCTCTATGGAAGGAGCGTTTACACCGGTGCGAGAAATTCCGACAGTAACAACTTCACAATAAATATGGACGATTACAGAACGAACAAGAATGGGAACCCACACGGAAGTCAACAACAGATCGTACCAGGCCTGACTCCACCGGGAAGGAAGCTTGAGTTGAGTGTAGAGACTTGGAAGTAATCACCTCGGGTGAGGAACATACTCGTCATCCACGCAAAGACCCCGTACTTGATGGCAAACCAACCAAGCAGCATCACCTGAGATTCAACGTCCACATCAACTGTGACCCACAGTGTATCAAGCGAAAAATGACACCTGTGGGAATTGAACCCACGCAAGACCCCGGGTCCACACGCACGCCCAAGTGGCGATGATATCCGACATCACCTTTTGTCGATAATAAGGCGCGAAAAACCCGGTGATGACGAACAGCACTGGGTAGGAGAAGAAGTAGACCATCCCGAGGCCGGCAAATTTTGCCAGGAAGTATCGAAGTTTCATACCTAATAACAACCTACTATCAACGAATGCTACCCTCTAGTGTGCTCAGTTGGAATCATGATAAAAATACAATTTCGATCTGCGCAAGCCCAGCCCACCTAACGGAGTATTGTGGGAAATGCCAACACCACCGCAAACTAGAGTACAGTAGCGAACCTTCCGAGATCCCCAAGCGAGTTACACAATGCTCTACATAGCCGACTGCATCAAGCGGTGACTGTGACACCACTCACCTGCTTCCTTCCTAGTTTCGTTAACAGCCCATAGGAACCACACCGCAAGTAATAGGCGGATGACTACCAGTATATAACCAACAACACCTGGGTGACAACAATTACTCCTACGAAGGTTCGAGGAACACTTCGACACGTTATAGTCGTCAAAGATGTAGTACCTTCATTTTCATAGAACTTATAAGAAGCATCATCCTTGATTTTGCCGAAGCCAACAAGAAGAACATGAACAACCTGCGTGACAACACAATCGATCCCAGCTCCCAATCAGGGGCGGCCTACTCCGATGATAAACACTATGGGAATAACCACGTCGAGATCTCCAAGTTTACTGTGCAGAAGTGTGTACCCGAGGGCGATCAGAATCAGCAATGATGACACTGAAGGAGCATAACTCTAACTGATTCGCTGAAAGATGGTATTGATATTACGTAGAACCTCCACGAGCATTCCGCAAATTTCGGATAGCACATCCAGTGGCTTCACACCGTACCCGTTGGAGGAGTAATTATGCAAATGGATGAGTTCAAATACTGTACAGCAAAACTGACAAAATGACAGATGGGAGGATCGAATCTGCGCGGGAATGAATTCCGAGTTACCTGCAGAGCTATCGCACAAGCCAGAGTGATAACAACGGGATGCAACGAGTCCGCCGACCTGACGAACTTTCGGCACTCCTTCGCAAAGAACCACGTAAATAGGACTGAGAGCAAACATGTATTCAAGCTAGGCGAGATGAGCCGCTACAGCGGAGCTACCAGATATAATGAGCTGGACCCACACGATGCCACGAGTGCCCCTCAACTCAGCAGAGAACTCCGACCCATTCTCTTGATGGGCTATGAACTCAAACCTAAAGCAGCCATACCGTAACGCAGTGAGAGAGATGTAGTACTTGATCCTAGTAGTGGACTTGAGTTGCTCCCCACAGTCCAACACTGCGAAGTACCACACGTGTGGCCGCACTGTTTGCGAGAGCTCTCCCTGAAGAACGTTCGGTCAATATCAGAATGACCCACAGTCAAGTAGCAGTACAGAGACCCAGCCGCTCCATTCACCGTTGGCTGGCAACTCCACGAATCTGGACGTTTTACGGTATCGGCTTCTCTCGCAAAAATCAGCACTCTCGACCGCATCCCAATCGTTGTCGAGATATCTGATATCGAACATGGCGTGTGACAGGTCCAGACTGGGGGGCGGGTTCATTACACTTCAACAGGGATCCTCACGGGCTCCGTCAGATGGGGCCTCACTGTTCGCATCCGAACTCGCCAATAGCCGGTACCTGCATCAAGGGGAAGAAATCCTACAGCGAGAGAAGGTAGTCCAGCGGACCTATGTCGTATCCAAATTTGGAAAGATATTTCCACCTGTGCATTTCACGAGGCCCGCCAAGCATAACCGTCGAGGACGCGTACTTGGCCTCGACCAGCGAGGACGGCAGTACCAATAAGAGTACACTCAAGACCAAGGATAACAGTGATGCACGACTCCGGCAGCCCATCGAATTGGAAATGTAACTGAAAGATTCCCCGAGGTCACTCGCCCAAGATACAAAACAGGCCCAAAAGCATCTCGACCGCGCCTCGACGATCCACGTCAACCCACAGCTCCTAATTAATAGCTCGCATGTTGGACGAAGCGCATTCACTAGCCCAACTACTCGGAACCGTTTCGGGTCCGGGCAGACCCCCTAGAACACCATTTTTGGGTTCGTGGCAGTAGTGTTGAACACCTGGCATCGTTGAACAGGAAAGCTTTCAACATGACCAAACCCGAGGGAAGCTAATAACTCGGAATTTAGGAAGCGCTTGAATGAGTTCGAACTGTGTCAAAATACCGCTTCGGACGCTTTGACCCATTTTATGGACGTTTTTACTCACCTATAAACGTTGTAAGGAAAAGGTGCAGCCTGGTCTAGGATGATTACTGACCACTCGTTGGCCCTGTAATGGATAACTTGAGTGCCGTAAGCAGCTCACAGTGCCCTGGGATGATAGTGAACAACGACACACTTCTGGAGTTTCAGCCTACGCTCGCCAATCTGAACAATGCATGGAGTATCTTGAGGTTGCCATTGAAAGATACAAAATAGGTCAGAATGTGGCATTCAGTGGACTGTTGAGTTTTCTCCCTCTGAGTGGATTCCCACAGTCTCTTCGAAGGCTAATCATCACAGCTTCGTCGTCCTAATCACCAAACGCCATGAACATTTTTCGGTTTTGCGGGGACATGCTCCACTTGTTGAGCATCTTTCTCCTCGTCCTCAAACTGCAGAAGTCGAAGAGCTGTATTGGTGAGTGGGCCGTATCTTAGGTTCCTCTAGGTAAGATTCAAATCAGGTATATCGTGTAAGATGCAAGAGATGTACGCCATGGTCTTCATCTTCCGATACATCGACCTCCTCTGGCTGTACGTGAGCCTTTATAATAGTGGTACTAACTGGGGAGAGGCTCAGCAGCCGGGAGGATCATTCCTTGTTAGTGATGAAATTGGTCTTCATTACTCTTACATTGCATCTGGTTTACACTATGAAATTCAAACGAGGACCTGTTAAACAGACGTATGATGCTGCTGCTGATAACTTCAACTATGTCAAGTAAGGGCGCCTCAACCTCCCCTATCGTGGTCATCACCACCGTCATCAGGTGGCTGCTTCCTCCGTGTATCATCCTTACTCTCATCACTACTGCCGATTACTCTATTGCTGAGGTAGTAGCCCTCCGTACATGGTATGGTCAGTTTAGCTACAGATACTATGGACCATGTCGATTTGGATTGAGGCAGTTGCCATTTTGCCGCAATTGTCACTGTTGCAGCGCCAGAGGGAGGTATGGCTCGGCTCGAAAAAATATTCGAGAAAATTCTGCGTTTTAGGTAGAAAATTTGACGAGTAACTTCGTATTCGCCATGGGAGCGTATAGAGGCTTCTACATAATCAACTGGGTACAGTGGCACTCCTCTAAACGACCCGAGGAAACTAATTTCTCTCTCTCAGATTTACCGCTACTTCACAGAGGGATATGTGAATTGGGTCGGCTGGGTCGGAGGAGCCATCCAAGTGGCATTGTACTGTGACTTTTTCTACTATTTTGCAATGAGGTGCTCACGCTGTTTTCACTCTCGGAAGAGGATCTACGTCTCTATTTTTTTCAGCAAGTGGTATGGCCAGAAGCTCATCCTGCCCATGGCTGAGTAGGAGGCAGCAAAAGACTGATATAGGCTGGCTCATCGAGGCTTGATGGTACTTGGCATCGGGTTAGAGTTGACGCCATGGACCTCTAGATACTCCCTTGCTGATAGTGATGTCGAAGCCGTTTGGAGAGGACTGTGATTGCTTGTGATGCTCGCGGCCTCTTTTGCTAGTCCTGTATCATTGTAAATGATCGAGTGTTGTGTTAAAGTAACTTCCTGAGGAGTTGGGTGCCTCTCCAGTGTCCTTGGACATGGGCTCGCACGAGGCATCATCATCGTCAGTGTGGTCAATGAGCGATGGGGAAGATGATGACTCCGCTGCCTTGGACGTGAGTGCTGCTTACAATCGGTCTTGGGCGTTACTCGAACGTCTCAGGAGTTCCACTACTATGATGATTGCGATGTGGAGATCTCCAATTGTGATTCCGAAGGCGATGTTCATCCTCACTCCCCTGTTGCTGCTGAAGATGCAAGGTGGTGAGCTCTCCCATGGTATTCATGGAAATTCGAATTGGCAGTTTTCGAATGGAGACCGACTCCCCTGCTGATGTGCATGTATTGACCAGCGGCGGGGATGTCCCTACAGAGGGAGGAGAAGAGGAGGAGGATGTACCTGTCCTTAGCCCTTGGTCTGCCAGAGACGCTCATGTTAGGTCCAAGCACTGTCGGCGCAGATTATGGAACCACTAGAGGTCGCTAACTCAGCGAATCCTGATGATGATAGTACTGCTGCTGTTGCTATCACAACAACTCCAGTGAAGGAACCCAGTACGTGGCGAGAGGAGGTGTTGGAGTTATTTTATACACTTTTTGTATCAGAAGATAGGCCTTCATCAGCCACCCCAGTGACCGGCTTGAAATCTTTAAAGGGCTCGACAGTGAAACAACCGGCAGCGACAGCCGAGAACATCCTAGCGGCTAAGGACGACAGCTCTGTATCAGGTGTGTGGGGCTTCCTGCCCTGGTTCGATCGGCGGCTGAGGTTGGTCGTGCTCACTCAGCCCGAATCTCGTGTGCTAACTTCTGTGTGATGGCTGCTGCTGATTTGGTGAGGATATCTCGGGAGAAGGTGGTGATGATGGTTTTGTAATGGGCTGGGACCGCTCGTGGGGTTAGGCTGCCCGGGTGACGGAGCTACTCAATGTGACGCTTGATGACGCCTTTGCGCTGATGAAGGAGTTCGGGTGGGAAGAATTGCCGTTGCAGGAAGTACTGTGGTGGGGTTGTCGACGCTCGGTCTGTCCATGGCTGATTTAGTCGTGGTTGGCGATCGATCGAGTGCAGTTTTTGAGTCAGGCTTGGTTTTCTGAAGCGAGAGGAGAGGACTGGGTGAGGGAGAAATGTGGTGTGTTCAAGTCGAGTGGACCAACTTCCGATGGTGAGTCGGCCGCCCTACTAAAACTAGCAGCTCGTGTTAGTATTGACTATAGCCTGATGAATCTGTGTCAGGATCTACACGTGTAACCTGCAAGGTATGCTACTGTGAAGAGCTTCTGAAGGTAGGTGAGCCTCGCCACCGAATGTTCGATCTATGGTTTTGACAGCAGCCACCGTGCTTTAGGACTGCGTTCTCCTAGATGGATGCTCGCTAGACCACGTCACGTGTAAGGACTGTTTTGCCCAATACGTCAGCACTAAGCTGAGTGAGCTACACTTGAGGCTACTATCATCATGAGTACTACGGTGCTGTCAGGCGACGTGGGCCGGGGGGCACCGGACGCCCGTTGTGTTATGCACAAGTGCGAGCGACGAAGTGAGTGTCTCTGGGTCGAGGCTTGTTTAGCTGGTCTGGTCTTCTATCAGTACCAAAGACTACGTTCTTGCGATTTCTGAAGTCGTCGGAAGATCGCCAGAAGTTCATACGTTTTTATTACGATTTTTTGTAAGCGGCCAGTAAAGGGCGTGTAAGGGGCCAAGCTCGTTACTGTCAGTTTTGTGTCGGCGAATCCGCGCACATTGTGGTGCCCTAACCCGCTAGGTAAGCCCTTCTCGAAGTTGGTGTGATAGGTAGGGGCTTTTGGTTGGTAGGAGGGTGTGGTCGGGCTGTGCTGAAGTTTTCTCATCCTAAGGATGTTCATCGGAGTGGGGGGAGAGGGAGCTCTATAGCAGTGGAGTCCGATACTGTTGTCTGTGATTGCGGGTAGGATAGTTTGGTTCCTGCTAGAGGATGGCGGAAGTGTCGTACTGTGAGAGGAGTCTTATCCTAGACGACTTGTAGTGTCATAGGACGCCCTAGTGCGGTTCACAATGACTTGAGGCTGAGGTGGTATTCTTAGTTACTGTTGGTGTTTCTCCTGTCAAAGGGAAGCCCATGAGCCAGCGTCCTGCCAGCAGGTGTATGATTGGGAAGTAAAGAACTCTAATGAGAGTGAGAACGTCTCTTGGATTCTCGCCAATACCAAGCAGTGCCCGAGGGTGACTTTTCACGTGCTCTTCTGATCAAGGTCATTCTCTTACACTTTCAGTGTGGCCGGCCCATTGAGAAGAATCAGGGATGTAATCACATGAGATGCAGTGAATCGGGCGGAGGTGGGCGGGGGGATTGTTGTCACCGATTGGCTGGCGCCCTCATGATTGGTGAATTCGGCGCAGTACTGCTGTATCTCGTTATGCTCCGGCGTTGGTATGAACCCGAACCTGAGACGGTCGGCATTCGTGTGTGTGGACTTTGATCGATTTTAGGGTGCGGCCAAGAGTTCTGCTGGCTTTGTTTGACGCCGTGGGCACAGCATGGGCAGTCTACAGGAGGGTGGGCTCAGGGGCAGGCTTTGCAATGTGGGCAGGTGTCTTTCTCTTAGGCTCTACAGCTGTAATATTTACGAACGGAATACTCGAGATGATACGGAAGAAGGGAGGAGACAGCGAGAAGGGGTAGTGGTGATGGATGCACTGTGGGGAGATATGCACATGGTATGAAAATTGCGAGAAACTTTTGGGAAATTTTCGTGATTCTTGTACATTTCTACCCGGATAAGTATGTAAACGTGTATAGTTAGTTGGGAAATTCTCAAGTTCAGCTGAGGAAAGCGAACATATTCTCCCAACACTGTTGTAATGGGGTCTCAGGAGAAAGTACGTCAGAAGGCCAAACACTCCCTGCAGAAATACATGTTCCACTATGAACGCTATGTGAACCACGAGAGGGCGGCTAATCTGGCTCGGGAGGTAATATAGCCGAGCTTTGGAGTGGTTCTATTGGGCATCAGGTTATTGCTAGTGGTAAGTTGGATGAGCTGAGGAAGATCTTGCATGATCGTGACGATATTGATGTAATGGTCATTCTGATAGAATTTAGTGACATCTGAGGGCCTGGAGTGTGGGAGAATATGCATACAGTCGGCTACATGCGTTGGTGAAAATGTGAAAATTCTGAGAAAATTTTCGGAAATTCTCATTGGTTTCTGTACATTTCTACCCGAATTTGCATTGAAAGTTGTGTAAGTAGTGAGGAAACACCTGAGATCAGCTAAGGAAAGCGAACATATATTTCTACTTCAACACTGCCTTTTTTGGTCGCTGATGGAGTTCTACTGGGAGCGTCCTCAGACAGGTATCGGAGCTTGGGTTCATAACGAGCGCCCTACAGCAAGTAGTGGAGTGTCGGAGAGTACTCAAGTGGACGTATGTCTATGGTTACTACCTTAATCGAGTGGACGAAGACTCGGAGGGTGATAGTGAGAGAGATTTGCGACGAAGGGTAAGTGTGGACTCTACTGGCCACTTTGGATAAAAGCTTCTTAGATGACGCCTGGCTTGTCTGATCATTGGAGCACACGACGGCTGAATCATGGGAACTCATCTTCTGTCCGGCGTGGTAAGTGGTCGTGTCGGTGTGATGGTCGGGGGGGCTAGTGCGCTTCTGGTGATCAGATGTTCATGCTGCTGTGGCCCGGCGGCAGTTGTTTGAGTTCCTGCAGAAGAATCTTGAGGAGAAGACGGGTGGGGGTCTTGCCTGGATGTGTCGAGGTAGCGCCCTTTTTTTAGAGGCTCTGCATGAGCTTATCGAGAAGGACTTGGAGGAACGCTTTATCCGATCGCCTGATGAGTCTACGGACCCAGCAGCGCCCGGTGGAGATCCTTCGTCCTCTACCCCACTGGCTGGTGACACTACCATGACGAGTGCAGTGGACATCGGACTGCGACGACACTACAGTGGGACGTCTGTGGTCCGGTCGGGATATGATCA
>NW_003205427.1:72051-75268 GCF_000006405.1 Perkinsus marinus ATCC 50983 | reverse complement strand
TGATCTTGGGTCCCCCCCCCCCCTCACACTCGCCTTGCTGGGTTGCTCGAAGAGCTCTTGTCTGCTGAGTGATCTGCGAAGTGTCGGATGTGTTGAAGTAAATGTCTGTGGTAAGGTTTGTGATTGTTGTTGTTGTTATTGTTCGATCATGTCTGCTCATGGGGAGACTGTTCCTTTGGACGAGGGATGGACTCTAATTCGAGAGAAAGCAATTGATAGGCTGGAGTAGGCTCCATGATCTTCGCAAGGTGTGGTATTTCCTTTGCTTGTTGGTAAGGTACTATTTGAATACTGGGAAGGTGCCTAAGGATGTGGTGCAAGTCGAAGGAAAGCCACCTCGTATTTTTGGTGCTGGCGACTATGCACAGCTCTATACGTAATAGGAGAAGTGGGTCGGCTTTGGGTAAATGGTAGGTCTTTTCAGGACTGTATATAACATGTGTACTCAGCGGTCACCGAACAACTGGTCAGAGGAGCTTTATCAACGTTATGGAGAGTCAATGGCGTCGTATGTGACGAAGAAAGTGAGCACTGGTCCCGGGTTCGAATCCTGGCGGGTGCATTATTAACTGCCTCGGTAATAGGTTGTACCGAAGATAGAAGGACTTGAGGGAGAGGCTCTTCTTAAGGAGCTACTACTACGATGGAATAACCATAAGCTTTACAGCAAGTGGATGGAGAGGTTCTTTACGTATTTGGATCGGTAGGAAGGGCACTGTGAAGATACTCCGAGACTTGTGAAAACGCTGATATGTGAATAAAGACATCGCATGACATGCGAGAAGAACTGTTTCTCGATTCCTCAGCTGCATCGCTATGTTCTGTTATATACTCCCTATGTGAAAATCTACTAGTGGGAGTTTCTCCCAATATTTAGTACCGATTTGGCACCCATGCAGGGGTTGTGAATTGACAGGTATTATGTGAAGTTGCAGTCTGTTGACACTTTGGCTGTGCGAAGCGTCACTATTTTCAAGACTTTGGCGTTCGATCATGGTCACGTACCTGTTAGATGCCGAACTGCTATTCTAGAGATGATCAATATCGAGAGGGAAGGTAGGATTATTGGAGTTTCGCCCGTTTTACGTATAGTGGCGTAAAGCTCGGTGAAAAACGCGGTATTCGCGCTATGCTTTTGCTCACTAGTGTTTTTCATATCACGGGTGAAACTCCGTTGTTATTAGAAGGAAATTTGTTTTGTGTGAGTTTGTAAACACTATGAATGCTGAGATCAGGTACTGAAGTGGATCAGGGTCTACTTAGAGGAGTCGTGGATATGCTGTTCGATCTTGGTAACGCGAGTAGAGCCAGCAGCGCGAGTGATGGGCAAGGGAGCAGTAGCAGCTCTAGCACTAGGTATGCTATGGATTGGGTATATTCCATATCAGTGGTCGTAGTAACCGTCCTACTTTGGGTGCTGCACCGGTCCATGCTAATGATGAACTGGGGAGCACACTGTGGGTGTATCAGCAGGAACTGGAGGAGTACCTTCTACCGGAAACTGACGTAATAGATCGGCTGACATGATTGGTGATAGTGATCGTGAAATTCCTCAGCGCTTTTATGAGCGGCAGGCTAAGGCGTGGCTCGTTGGTGATTCCCTGCCGGAATATTTGGTGAAGGCCGAGTCGGCTCTGATGGCAGGTGAGTGGGATGGGATTCGTGGGGGAGGGCTCTGGTTTGACAACAATTGGAGTAGTGATAGAAAAAGAGGAGATCGAGTTCACACTATCAACAGTAGAATTATTATGTTGCTGTTGTGTTTCAGAGCAGAAGAGAGTGGAGACGTACTTGCACCCCTCGTCTATGCAGAAAATTAAAAATGTTGTCATTAAAGCGACGCTGGCGAATACCATGGTAAGCTGAGGAAGGGGGGGTCGCCTCGTAGGAAGCAGTAGTGGTAGTTGTTTTGGTTCATCCATATATGTATAGTATGAAGTACAAAGATATATTATTGATCATCGCGTTAGTTTCCCTCGGTAGTTTTCTCATAATTTTCGCGCAGATTTGCCATCTATGTATTCATTAGAGCGAGTGGTTATTGATGAAGACATTTGGTGCTTTATTATTGTTATTAGTGAATATCGGCCACATGTAGCACGAGCGATCGGTATTGGGGAGTATGGCTCGGTCTAAGTGATTGAACGGTTTTCAGTCGCAAACCTTGGAGAAGGACACGAGCATCACATGGATGCTAGATAACGATAGGAGGGAGGACCTGGTATGATTTGATGAAATTATGGTAGAGTGAGTACCTCTTGTTGCAGTCCCGTCTTTGGCGGTTGTTTGGCCTGGTTAACAATGGGTTGGTGCCTATCGCGGCGAGCTTCAAGTAATGGGAATGGGAGGGTGCATGGTCGCTGTTGTTATGAATACAATGCGCTGATTCGGTCCATAATCGTTTTTAAGATTTCCATGTTTCTGTTCAGACAATACGTACAGGACTATGGTAACAGTGTGGTGGATGTATTATTGGAGCAGTTGAAGGCGTTGGGTCCTCAGCCGAGCCCGCAGGCTAAGGCGGAGATCCTGGCCGACCCTTCCTTCGTACAGAAGCTCGTTGACATGCACGATAGGTAGGGTGGATTTATTGCCATATAATTAGGACGTTATCGAGCTCATCTCTTCCGTGTCGGTTTAACTCGGGATAAATCGTTTCGTTTGAGGAGCGATTCCCTCTATTCTAGTGAGCTGCTGTGTCTGAAAATCTTCGTCAAATTGACTTCAATGAGGGATTAAATTATGGATGGGCTGGCGTGCTAAAATGGAGCTGTGTTGTTATGGGTAGTCGTGGAAGTAAAGAGTGTTGTGCGGAAGGGTTTTGTTGGAGGCATCATCGTGACGGTCTCTGACAGGTTCAAGAGTATTGTTGCTGAGTGTTTCCAATCCGACGGCTTGTTCCAGAAGAGTCTGAAGGAGGGTGAGTTTTGACAATATGAAAGTTCTGAGGAAATATTTGGAAATTATCGTTAGTTTCCGTACAACTTTGTGAATTTTGATTATGTGATGGGAAAACTATTGAGCTCAGCTGAGAAAAGCAAACACATATTCCTACTCTGATAGTCACTGATTTCTTCCCTTTTCCGTTCAGCTTTCGAGACATTCATTAATCGCGACTTGGGTCGGTTCAGCGTCTCTGCTATGATGAGTAGTTTCTGTGACAAAGTGCTGAGGAAAGGAGGTCAGAGGGGCTCCTGTTGGCATATGGGATGGGTAC
>NW_003205427.1:70371-71951 GCF_000006405.1 Perkinsus marinus ATCC 50983 | reverse complement strand
AGGACTTTGACGGCTTCCCGGTTTAGGTTCGTATACACAATGGGGTGTCGGGAGAGGAGCAGTCGCGTTTCGACTTGCCTCTGGGGCAGGCTGGCGGGAGTAGGGCTTGGGGGGGTTTCGTATTTGACTGCCACCATCAGGCCCCGAGACCGTCTTGTATACGCTGGACAGATTCTGTCAGCATTTCTGTTCTTGCCCTATACAAAGACTCCAATGGTTATGCAATGATGGGGATAGAGTCACACGTAGGAGACTGCGTCTGTGCTATCTCCACGGTCATCGACAGGCGAGCGTTGTGACGTCCGTATGCTGGTCTCGGCTCTAGAGGCTAGGCACTCTGATGCTGTTGCTGCTACTCCCTTGCCACCCTTGCTGCTGTGTACAGTGCCTATGACACCAGCTTGCGAGATGAGAGTGTTCATACCGCGTCAAGGGGAAGGAGAGCCAATCCGTCTGAAGTCGTTGTACCCGAGGAGGGTTGCTGGTACTGGCCCTGTAGAGGTAGTGGTAGTGATGCTGGCTTTGGTCTCATAAGGAATGGTCATGTGCAGTTACGAATGAGCACCTCATATCTACCCGAGGGGCATGTCTATTCGGTGGTATTCACCAGTCAATGGGACTCGGGACAAACGTTTACCGCTGATTGTGCTGTGAATACAGGTAGAGCTCTTGTTGTTGCTGCTGCCAGTGTAGTTGTGATGAGAGGGTTCCTCCTCAGACCGTATGGGGGTAGTCTTGATGGCGCCCTCAGAGCTCCTTCATACTGCATGGTTTCAATACGGTAACGATCTATATGATGTAGCAGATTGTGGGCGTTTCTGTGGCTGAACAGAGATTCGTCTCGGCAGGTTCATCTTGTTATCGACCGAAAATATCGCTCTGAAAATCGTCGTGCCCTCACGGTCCAGTCTCCGAGTGAGATAGGAAGCTCCTCTAGTGGCACTGAGGGCTCCCTTAGCTTTGAAGTGTTTGATATTGAGAGAGGCAGCAATGATATAGTAGGCTTGTTGTTGTTGCCTTTGGGATGCTATACAATGACATTTGTGGTAGGACGGCACATCTCCTTATCGTAACACGCCAACGAACTGGACTCCTTTATCTGAGTGAAGAACCAAGTCTTTTATCGCAGTACCTATCATGATCGATTCCTCTTGTGTCTCTCCTCGTTGCTTTCCGGGTATATTATCATTATTATTTTTATTATTATTATTGTCATAATTCAACGAGGAGGTTCAGTCAGCATATTGAAGCTAGTGGAGTTTAGTAGTGTGTAGTCCGTGTAGCATTGTCTATGGTGCTTGTATGCATCTACTACTATTCTGCTACTACTACTGATGATGCATGATGCCTAGCAGCTCACTTGGAGGGAAGGGAGACAATTGTTGTGTTGTCCAGTGGTGGTGGTGGTAGGATTGGGGTAGGAGGGTTCTGTCAGGATTGGCTTCCTAATCTACTTCTATTTATTGATAGTCGAGGATGGGCAGACGAAAGGGGTAGTAGCAGTAGGGGACTATGAGAGGTGTCGGCTAGAGGGCAGCACCAGTTCAGTTGTCGAAGGATGTTGATTATTGTTCCTTCAG
>NW_003205427.1:58022-70271 GCF_000006405.1 Perkinsus marinus ATCC 50983 | reverse complement strand
GAGTAGGTTTTGGAGAAGTCGGGATCGAATCCGAGAATTATTGATGTTGGAGAGAAGTTCCGAGTGAATCCGAAGTTTTCCTGCCCACAGCGGAAGATCAAAATCCCACCACCAGCTCAGGTATGTTTGTGAAGCGTCACGCGCCACGAAATTATCGGAGGCGTGAACTGTGTCGTTGGTTCCTGGGGGAGAGTGTTGTTGTTATGTCAGGATGAGACTCACAAGGCTGAGCGAGTGCAGGAGGATCGATCGATTTCGATTGAGGCGGCTATTGTGCGAATTATGAAGACTAGGAAAATGTGTAGTCATCAACAACTAGTGTCGGAGGTGCTCAGTCAATTGTCATTTTTCAAGTAAGTTCGAGAGCAATTTCGTGGCGAGTGACGTTTTGCTGAGCTCAGACCCAATCCGAAGGTTATCAAGCAGCGTATTGAGCATCTGATCGAGAGAGAGTATCTCGAGCGTGATGAGAATCAGCCTAACGTGTATCGGTATTTGGCGTAAGGGATGAATAAATACAACACTCCACAGCTACTGGGTGCTGCAGTTCTGATTAGTAATACTATTGCGGTGTCGGTGGTGATGACAATTGTTTTTGCAATGAGAGTAGCGTTCAGTAGAGGCCTTCAATGGAAACGGTAGTTCCTCGTATAGCACGGTAGGAGGAGGGCTTTCGTCAGTCTCGGCGAACTGATAGTTATTGTATCAGACAGAGTAGAGATCTTTGCTACATCTGGGGAGGAGATCGTGAGCGATGGGAGTGCTAGAGTGGACACTGTGGAGGGCAGTTGTAGGTTACTGAGCAGCTGAGGTGCCTAGAGCGTCGTTGCATTCTACAGCAGTGGTTACTGAAAATTCAAATAACTTTGAGAGAAATTGTATGGGAAACTATAGCCACTGAATTGACTGGAAATTCCACATCATGCAGACATCCCCGTGTTAATCTTGTGTTGACACTCTTTTTTTCAAGAATCGGTAAGAGAGTACAGTACGCGCCATCTAGAGACGGGAAATACATGTGGGGAGGTAACTTTTTCTACACAACGACTTTGAAGCTGAAATTGTTGAATGCGAGGCCCTCTAATACAGTTATATTGCATGGAACCTGTCTGCAATAGATTTTGGACAAAAAATTTTACGGCACTTTTTTGCACGGGTCCGACCACGGTATTGGTAGCCACCACTTCTACTAGAAGTGGTGGCTACTGTTCCCTGCCCCCCCGACTTGTATAGTGTTGGCGACGGTCATAGAGTCTCTGTGGCTTAGTTTAGTTTACATTCCAGCTGCTGTCTTCTTCAATACTGTCAACGCGGCATTGAACGAAGTTGAACAGTTCCCTGCATCGATTACTTACATGGGTTTCATCATCAATCTGGTACGGCGAGAGTCTCCCTAAACGCAGATCAACCATCGGAGTTGACGTCGCGTTGTGTGTTTCCTGTACGAATCTCGTAGTGTCTCCTTTTGTGCAATTGGCGCTTTACAGCGGATCATCAGCCTGTGCTAGTTGTGATATGCCCTCTACAGAGCTGTTGAGAGAGATTATGCATCTGCGTTACTTTCAGGTGTTTGAGCCGTTGTTCAAGAGGAGTTACACAGTCGTTGCGGAACTCATCCATAGATGGTTGCGGTAAGTTGTCTTCTGCTGATCGTCTCGGACACGTCGATTTCAGAGCTGCGAAGGACGACTCGTCACTTCGTCAGTTCGTCATCACTGTGGTGACTTTCGGCATGTACTCGAGAAAGTCTACGGTGGTGCTATTGAGAGTTTCCTGTTGACTATTAAGGTGGTGAGTTGGTTGGAATTTTCGGTGATGAACATTTGTAATTGTTGACCTTAGAAGTGCCGAGTTTTGGTCCATGATATAGTTGGAGAACTGCGGCAGGAGTGGTAGGTGATGATGGTCCTCCGATTCTCTAGCAAATGTGCCTTCACCACTGCCGGTACGTGGTGGTGTGCTCATTGGAGTCTATCATAGTATAATTCTTAATCGGCAGATGAGGAGGGAGTCCCCACCATCGCATGCATGAAATGATAATGCTTTCTTGTTGCACTGTTGCGTGATACTTTTGTTTCCATGTACTGCTAGTCGTTGTTGAGTGTGTAGATGACTCGGCTTCCTCGCTGGGGTTTTCAGAGGAAATTCTTCCCTTTGTTAGATTTTGTTACCATATAAGTCTGTCTTAATGTCTCACGATCATCAACTTGAACATACTCTGCTAGTCGGCGCTGTCACAGTGGCGGTGGGTCCCTCCTCTTCCTCCTGCTTAGTGCTGGGACATTGGTCGATCAGGTCGTTGGCGCTTCTGCGTTTGCTGCCAGGAAGTGGTGGGTGAACTCGCACATCGCCTTGAGGAAGGGACGATCCTTTAAAGCGAGGTTGATTGACAAAAGTAAGCTGCTACTGTTGCTGAGCCGTCGGAGGGCTGCTCATCCACTGTATTTCAGCTGACGTCAGTCATGATGTTCGTCGTTTCACTTTCGCCTTACCGCACCAGAACGACATCCTCGGCCTCCCCATCGGTCACCATGTAAAGCTCACAGCGAGCATGCCCAATCCAAGGACTGGTAAGAGCCCTCTTCCCAACATATTACATGCTATCATCGTCGTCGTTATTATGTAGGGTTGGGGCCTGTTCAGTCGGTATCACGACCATACACTCCTACCACACTAGATGACCGTCACGGGTCCTTCCAATTAGTAAGGTCCAGGCTTGTGTTGGGATAGCTCATCTCGGATGGCTAGGTTATTAAAGTTTACTCGAGCGGTGAAGATGAGCGTCATCCCGATGGAGGTTGGATGTCGCAGCATCTTGATAGGATGGTCCCTGGCAAGGACTCTATCGATGTCACTGGTAAGCTACACGGGTTGAGCAGTTTTGAGCCGAGTAGAAATTAGTGTTCCTGCTTAGGTCCTGTGGGCCGCATCACTTACAAGGGCAACGGCATCTTTTCCATAGTCCGCAGTGAATGCCAGAGCTGTAATGGTATCAAGAATGTCGGTATGATCGCTGGAGGTGAGTCCGGAACCTACTGGTCTTTCAACCATCAGCATCTGCTTTAGGTACTGGTATCACGCCTCATTATCAGATCATTCAGCATATCTTGAGAACGAAGGATAGTATGAACATGTCCCTGCTGTGTGCGAACAAGACACCAGATGATGTTCTACTCGGTCCTGAGCTCGCTATGCTTGCTGACAAGCATCCTAATCAGTTCAAGGTAGCCTCAGTAGCTTCCAACGGATTTGCTAGTACTCCTCGTCGTGTAGGTTCATCACACTGTGGAGAACGCCTCGACTAACCCCAGTTGGAGTGGCTATGTTGGCCGGATTACGAAGGATATGCTTAGGGATACCATGCCTAAGCCTGGTGAGTCGCTCCGTCCTTGTGACCATGTACTCCCCCTGTGTTAGGTCCGGAAACGCTGATCATGCTGTGTGGCCCGAAGCCTATGAATGAGGCAGCTAGAGACATGCTCAAGGAGCTTGGTTATGATAAGATCTACTATTAAGGTGTCTCGTCGCAGATTGCAGCTGGCATATTATCGCCTTATTAGCGCAGAACTCCCGGCTCGGGTGCGTAAGGTTTTTCATATCTAATCCGAGATATCAGTGCGTTACTATTAATCTGCCTCCGACTGTGTTCGTGACTACTGGTCGCGGGAGTTACCACTTTTCACAACCGTGGCGACTTGAGTTGGTCCGTAGTGGAGGGCATGCGAGTACGTGTGAGACTCCCTTGAGTTTATTATGAAATGCATCGTTAGCTGCCGCTGATGCTCGCTCATCAGTTGATGTGAAATGAAGAGATGCGGGACAAGACTTTCATCGAGAACAAAACATGAATTCTATCCTGTTACGAATGGGATCGTCTCGTATGTCTCGTTTCTGGTCTCGATGATGACAGTGCGCTCCATATGAATGCGATAATAGCAATTCAATATTGGCTCCGTCATCGGATTGGACTGATTATACGCTACGATAGCAAACCGGAAGCGGCGCTGATCAACATTTCTTCCAATCAAGTGCGGGATACTGATATTTTTCCATTTATTGATGGCGGACACTCGACGCAACACCATATCTCATACAAGGGCATGATTCATCATCATGTCAATCCAACTTGATACTAGTCCTTGGCTCCTAGAAGTTGAAGCATGTCCGAGCTCAAGCGTGAGGCAATCCCACCCGGTCCTCATCAGTCTGTTGGTTGGGTTTGGCATGCCATCCTATTTTCATGTTAATGCCAGGGTCGCGCCGACGTTCAAACGTCATCCAAAGTGCAACACACGCGATGAAGAGGATGAACCCAGAGGCTGCGTACCTTCACGCGGAACGCAAAAACGTCAAGTCTCGAAGTCCCCCATGAGCGCTCCGGATGGCATCTGGCCATATCCAGACCAACGCCGTGGATTAATTTGAATCGATTCTTTGGGGGGTATATGAGAAGACCCGTAGACCCAGCTTGACCGACATCACAGCCGCAAGTGTGCGTCCACGACGGGCTGCTCCATCGAGAGTGTGCTTCTCTGGAGCCCCACCAGTGTGTTGTTTCACCCTGCCGAATGACACACTACGGCAGTCCTCTCTTCTGTTAATATACCTACTCCCCACCAATAGGCTGCTGCTTGTTGTCGGAGGCCTTGGCAGGAGCGATGTTTTCCTCGAGGCACGAAGTCGACACCGCGACTATCTGTGAGGTCGCTTTCTGACTCAAATGCTGTATGTTGCAATCTCACCGAGTGTTTTTGATTGTGGTTGACGGACACGTTAGCGAGTTTGACTTCACGGGAGGTGGCGCGGCCGAGGAGCGTCTCAACGATGGTTCTCGCCTCGAGGCCAATCTCGCATATGTGGTCAGGGTTCGCTACATTCGACGACGCCCCTAAGTGGCGCATCCGGAGATCGACCCCAGAGGAACACTGAATGATATCCCTAGAGGCCAACACTGGATGATTCCCGTCAAGGGGTTATTTTTCCCAGTAGTTCATATTCAAAGTCATAATACCACCATAAATATATATCAAGGTTATTATGAAGTTATACTTGTTAAATGCATATAAAGGGATATGGCTATGAGTAGTGGGGACACTCCACACTTCGTGAACGGAGGTGGGATGGTTGTAGTGAACGACGCACGACTCCGTGTTTCCCTTATAAGAGTCTCACCATCAGCTATTCCACAGGATCCTCGCAGTGACTCACAAAACGCCGAGGGTAAGACGACCTCGATCTCGCCAGTCTTTGGGGACTGCCAAGTTACTTTTAGAGATCTTCTCAATGGCTATCACCCGTTCAACGATATCAGGACTGCAAACGACGCCGCAGAGGAGGGCGTGGATATTCTCCCGGCAACCTGAGCACTGTCCGAGCCCGGACGTGGGGGACTCCTGCACGAATGCAAGGGCGTGGGTGAACCTGAGTATGGGAGTAAGGAGGTGGCAATGACTCTGTTATCGTACACTTCCTCCACAGCCCATAGCTGCCTCTCAGCACAGCAGACCCCTCGAGTCCAGAATGCACATGGGCTACCCAAAGTGCTGTCCGGGTCACTGACAGATCGGTCACTCGGAGCCTCGCCGGTGAGGGGGCACTGTCGCGTTGAGTGCGGCGAACGACTATCAGCGTGCCCTGTTGAGCAGCACAATTTGGGTATCCTACTCGGGGACTTTGATGAGGCTGGTCCCGTCATCGTGGAAGCTTATAGACTCGACGGGCCCGGAGGCATCCTGAGAAGCGGGCACTGACAGCACTATAGGGAAGGGCATCCCCACCAACTCTACGAGACTGATACCCTCTGCAGTGACCTCTGCCCAACCCTCAGCCATCCATGTCCTTGGATGATGATACTGCTGGGAGGAGGAGGCGTCCAAACCATCCATCGCCGATATGGGTGTGGAAAGGAGGAAGACGAGCAGCACCCATACAGTCGTCATTATGATGCTATTCACGAGGAGGGGAAGTAGTATTCCCGACTCGGGAATCCTTAGATGCCTTATAGACGTGGCAATGCTCTCTGAATTTTCTATTGACTCAGTCCAAGCCTCCATACGAGGAGCAGGTCAATGACTTCTAACTCAACACTTGAGAATGCAGAGCCAACTGAAACTGGCGTTCACCAACAGCAGAGACACACACACCAATGCGAAGATGATGCTGATGATAAAACAGCTCATCCTCAGGCCTTGAGACCCTTCATTTCCAGGAAGGCATCCTGATTGGGTTCTCTACCGAGGAACTCCTTGAGCATCTCCGAGGCGTCTACAGCACCACCACGGGACAAGATGGTCCTGACAGGGGAGAGTGTTGGAATGTATGTTTGCTTTGATAAGTCGAACTCACTACATTATGGGAGCTTACACGTGACAACAACTAACGAGAAATTCCTCGCGATTTCCATATTGTCACCATGTAGTTAACCATGTGCATATATCCCCCCAACCCTGACCGCGAAACCCACCTCCTATACTCCATCCCCGTCTCAGGATTCAGGAGGTTGTTGGGCTTCTTGAACTTGCTCAAGAAAAGATCATCAGCGAACACTTCAGCCCACAAGTAGGAGTAATATCTAAATCAACAACGTCGAGCTGACCCATGGGGCCACCCAAAGGCTTAGTACTTTGCATCATAACCGCACATGTGGCCGAAGGTAGCGGGAAAGTGACTGCCCTCTTGTTGCCTCACACCCATAGTCTGCAGGGATATGTCGTTGAAGGTCGAAGTTATATCACTCGGTGGGGCCACTGTAATAGACTCAAAAAATATCCGAGATCGCACTCACGGCTTACCTCCATGAATGGTCTGATCGAAGTTGTCAAAGACCAACTGCCTCTGAGTGTTGATGCCCTCATTGGCATCCCGCGATTTGATCAGCTTCTCGATGAGGTCGTCGGGGAGCGGCTCCTGGGTCTTGTAGTGGCGCGATAAACGCTTCAAAATCTGAATTAAAATCAAATGAACTAGCAGTGGGCGCGCGCTTTTTACATCCTTCTCCCAACACCAATTCTCCAACATCTGCGAGGGGCATTCGACGAAGTCCTGCTCCACACTGGTGCCTGCGGGGAGGCAACTCCTGGGTGTAGACCGGCAGAAGTCTTACCAGCAAACTCGGCAAATTTGACGTTTTCAGCGCAGATGTGATGCATGCAATGACCGAACTCGTGGAAGAAAGTGACGACCTAAACAGACCGGGAAGGTTGCTCTTGGTGGTGGTGGTGATGGCGAATACTACTTCATCGTGAGTGAGGAGGGATGGTTTCTTTGGAGTAGACTTGGTGAAGTTGCACACTAGGGAGCAAACGCCATAACTCCTCTTACCATTGTAGACGACATTGGGCTGTAGAGGGAACAGCGCCGCATGAGAGTACCTATCGAGTGGAGGAGATACCACGGACGTCAAGTCGACGAGAGGAGGCCCACTTGCCGTCCCTAGGGAACATGTCCATGTAACAATAGCCGATAAAGTGGCCATCAGCGGCATCATTCACAGCCAAACACACGACGTCTTCATGCCAAACGGGTTGGTCGGTGACCTGATACGACGATGGAGTCCTGTGTCTTTCGAATAGCCCCAACGGTGGTGAGTTCAAACCTACTCTGATGAATTTCAGACCGAGAATGCTCTCATAGAGTTCCAGGAGAGTCTTAAGGACGTGTTCGAATGGGAAGTACTCCTGTATAAGGAGCTGATCTGGATAGGGCGTAGTAAAGCAGGGTTTCCCAGCAGCAGCAGCAGACTCACCAACAGAATAGTTCTTTTCCTCGACGAGATTGCGGTAGTAGCTCAGATCGTAGGAATCGAGAGCTTCTTCCATCGACGCGCCCTGAAGCGAAGGAGGAGGAATGTTGACGGTGACTGGTGACACGATGAGACCCTACATTGTCCTCCTTACGAAGTTCCTTCAAAAGTTTCATGTCGCTCTCACCACGGGGCCTGATGACGATGATGATGGGTTTAGCAATATATGAAAAAGATATCCTATTACTTCACTTTATCCTCAATACCGTGGAGGAAGTCTCTGACCGTTGGCGCATTCTTGGCCATTTTAAGCTCAGTGGCAAAATCAGCATGCGAAGGAAACCCCAAGATTCCAGCCTGCCACCAGGGACAGTAAGGGCACCCCCCTTGTCGAAGTCGCTCACCCTCTCCTTCCTCAGCTTCACGAGCTCAGCAAGGATCTCCGTATTTTCATCAGCACAACGATTGTTGAAGGCGCTGAGAGATGGAAGAGGTATTAAAATTCAAATGATTTTGGATGTCTACAAGTCCATTTTTCTCCTGGTCTCACGGACCTTGCACTTCTTGGCTATGGGGATGTAATGGGGGTACTTTAGTGTAACCTGAGGATGAGGGAAAAATGGAGGTGCCGGGGATCGAACCGGGGTAGTACCTTGTATTTGCCGGACTCTGTTTTATCCAAGGTCTCGAGGAAATCGTCGGGCATACCTTCCAACTCCTCCTTACTGAACTCCAGTACCTAGCAGGGACCCCGATCAACAGGAATGCAGAAAGTTGCTAAGCAGCAAAATATAGAAATCAACATCCTCAGAAAATAGAATTGTCTACGGGGACTCATTTATACGTCTTCCTAGTCGATTCCAATATGCAATGAGAACGACTTCGACGAGTCAATACAGATTGTTAATGGAGTTCAGATTATTGTGGTAGTGATTATTACAGTGTTTTCCTCGCCGAGGTTTTTACTGAACTTGATTGAGAGCTCGGACATCCTCTTCTTTATCTTCTCAATTTCCTCCCTAGTAGCCTCATCCAGATGAAGGCCATTACGTTTGCCTTCCTTGATTGAACGATCGAGCAACCTTGTAAGTGATATACTCCCCCCCCACCGGCTCCCTCACAAGGCCCCTACCTTTCACTCTCCGAATCCATCTCAGGGTGCTGGCCCTGCAGGGCCACTAGGACATCAAAGACGTCCTTACGCATGGACATCTCCACGAGGTGCTCCGATAGTTTCTATAGAGCAACATTCAGCAGGGGAGGGGCTGATAATGGGACGAAGATGACTCACTTGATCGGCCTCGGAACTCGCTTCTCTGACCTCCTTATCGGGGGAGACGTTTTGAAGGAATTCCATGGAACTGTAACGGGGGTAAAAGTCCACCCAAAACTCGTTGGGGACTCCGAGGACGTTTTCGACGGTGATATCGGAACCTGGGAAGAGGGAGATGGTATTTGGTGGGAAAGGTGTGGTATTACCTTTTAAAGAGGCCAGACGGTTGTGCATGTCTGTGGACTCCTTGATGAGGTCAGCGGTCTGAGACTTGATGTCATCGACTGTGAGATTGAAGTTGAGTCTGTTGAGGGAAGTGCTGAGAAGAGGAAGGCGATATGAAGTGTGATTCCAGCACGGTATAGGGGGGACTCGACAGGAGCCTACTACTAGTGGGAGATCGGTATTGGTCTCTCGAGGTTAGTCCACAGTAGAGCTAGTATGAGTACAATGAACGCCACAAGACGATATGCACCATCGAGGCCCACACTGAGACGGGCATCTAGTAGTGAGAGGGGCTCCCAAGGGAGGACCACGATGAACTCACCTCATGAATCGGGTTAACGATGGGCGCAGGAAGGTGGGGTTCGATAAGGGTCGAAGGGCCGCTGTAAACATAAAAATATGCTGAAGTAAAATGAACGGTTGGGATCGTTTATCATCCATTGTGTGCGCTGTCCCCCCTGAGAGGTGAAGGTGGAATTGTTGTGGTACACAAAATTGGAGGTCTCTGGAGGTGCTTGCAATGGTGCTGAATGATGACACTCTATTCTACACTAAGTAACGCCATGTTGTTCGGTAGGAGCCTACGGGAAAGACTTTCGTAGTAATTCCTAATCGCTCAATGTAGCATGGCTTCCCACTGAACTGGTTTAGTAAGGGCTATGCTGGATCGCTGGTGAGACAACTTGTCTCAGACAAGGGGCCATGTATGTAGTAGAATTTGAGGGGGATGTTGATAGAGCTTGTGGAGTTGTAGGATGTAAATCCAACAACGTTTTGACGCCCGACGGAGCAACCAGATGCTCGTCAAAGCGTTTATCCTTTTCTTATAGTTTTTAACATCACGAAAATTGTCGCTACTTAGGAAGACAGTCCTTTTCCATATACTCGAGTAGACTGACAGAGGATCAAAAGCGATGTCTTTTCGGCCTCTAGAGATGACATCATCACAGACTATGCTCGGAAGTTATCGAATCAAGGCACACGAGATATCGATCATTTGGGCGCGCGCGGTTTCACGGTTTCGCGGACCTTGCGTCCGTGTTCACGAGGAGGCTTGCTTCCTTCACGGGGGAGAGGAAGGTCTTCGCTGGGAATCTTGAGGACGGTGTGACACCCGTTGGCGCCTGCTGACCTCGCTCGATCGCTGGCTGCCAGTTTGGTCGCCTCTTATGCCTTCAGCACTCCTGAGGAGGACCCCGATATGTGGGGCATTGAGTCCATGTGAGTGGCTTGTAACTCTACGGGATTTGCTCTTATCGTATGTCGGAAGGATAGTGTCGGTCGGTGTCTCCTAGGTGAACTTTGAAACACGTCATTATTGTTGTCGGTGATTTCCTACGGGGCCGCTTACTGTCAACGCAATTAATGAGGTCAGTGAGGCTGCTGCTACTGCTACAATAGCATTCTCACGCGGTCGGCACTACTGTTGTTCTCACCCTCCTCATTGTAGAGACTGGAGCACATTGTTGATGCTAAGTGAGGGGAGCGGGCATGGAGTTCAAGGTGAGGTAACTATCACTTGAGTGAGTTCACATAAGCGTGTTGAGATCGTCAGATGCAGGTCTAGTAAAGGAAAGGGTAAGGGGCTCGGAGATTATTACCCTGGTGTCAAAGGCAACTACTACAGTAGTCGTGAGCAGTAGGTGACCAAGAGTGCCCCAGTGCTGGTGAGGGTTAGGTGATAGTAGAGATCCATTGCCTACTAGACAGAGGACGAGGTCCTGGAGATGGGCACTACGATAGACGGCGATGAGTGTGATGAGCACTTACCAGCATGCTAAGATACAGTGCTTTTTATTATTACTACTGTTTTGTAGCTGTTGTGATGTCAGGTCGGGTTCCGAGATAGTTATTTTGTCTTTGTATTCCTCATGGCTTCGGGAAGGTGTAGTCTGTATCTCACTTGTGTTGTGTTGTCAAATGCTGGTCGATGAGAAGCGGGCGTAGTTGTTGTTATTGTTTCAGTTGGGTTGTTCTTTTAGTCTCGTCACGCATCACCGTCTCGTTGTTATTCGTGGTATTTTCTGTGCACAATCCACGACTTTTATTCCGGTCAACGATGTCTAGCTAGGTTTCTGTGTAAACCTAGAGAAGCGCTTCGGCGTTTGTGGCCCATCTTGCGTTGTGGCGGCTGCGGTCATCCTGTTGGTCATCATTGTGAGGTTGGCCGACCAAAGCGACAAGTGTTGAAAGTGGGTGAGATGGACCCCCAAAAGATCGTTAAGGAAGAGCTGTCCGATGACGAGCTCGTTGATTTCGGTATACAGTTGGCTCAGCTTGCGAGCGTTGCTAAAAGCAACAGTAGGAAAGTATATCACCTCCATTTCGCTAAGGTAGGTCTAGAGAGGGAGGAGTAGGTCCGGATGATGTGGTTCATTTAGGACTTCCTTATGGAAGCACTGGAGAGGCAACAAGGAGCTGTTGCTGCTGGAGGTGGTGGTCGTGGCTCAGTGAATGAGAGCTGCGAAGTAGAAGGCATTGTTGATCTTGGTAGGTGGGGGAGGTAGGTCCGACTTGGTGGTATGATGATGTAGATGCGAGCATTGATGCTTCGGATAGTCTACGAGCACATTTAGCGGCAGTTCTTGTGACCTTGGGGGAAGACCCTAAAGTTGTGAGGGAGAAGCTTGGTCCATGCGAAGTGGAGGAGGAGAAGGAGCTGATAGAGGAAGAGGAGGGCATGCCCGAGGTGGGTCCTTGTTGGTGGTGTCGACTTTGTGAGGATGGCATTAGGTTGGGGTCGCCACGGATAACGGTGAGATTAGCGTAGGGGCGAACACCTCAGCCGCAGCTGTTCGGGAATATATAGCTTTTGATTCTCCTCACAAGCCGACCTCAATAACGGAGGTGGGTCTTCTTCTTCTTATGGTGATTTCTAATACACTACTATAGTGCTCTCAGAATAAGCGTTCTTGCATATCGAGAGAAGCTATCAAAGGTGATGTTTTGCCGTGTTATTGTCTATACCGTAAATCGCCTTAGTCCTGCCACCACGGTCACCTGTTATCAA
>NW_003205427.1:54754-57922 GCF_000006405.1 Perkinsus marinus ATCC 50983 | reverse complement strand
TGGGGTTCGATAAGGGTCGAAGGGCCGCTGTGAACATAAAAATATGCTGAAGTAAAATGAACGGTTGGGATCGTTTATCATCCATTGTGTGCGCTGTCCCCCCTGGGAGGTGAAGGTGGAATTGTTGTGGTATACAAAATTGGAGGTCTCTGGAGGTGCTTGCAATGGTGCTGAATGATGCCACTCTATTCTACACCAAGTAACGCCGTGGTGTTCGGTAGGAGCCTACGGAAGGGATTTCCGTAGTAATTCCTAATCGCCCAATGTAGCATGGCTTCGCACTAAACTGGTTTGGTAAGGGCTATACTGGATCGCTGGTGAGACAAGGGGCCGTGTATGTAGTAGAACTTGAGGGGGATGTTGATAGACCTTGTGGAGTTGTAGGATGTAAATCCAACAACGTCCTGACGCCCGACGGAACAACCAGATACTCGAAGTGTTTATCCTTTTTACATAGTTTTTTAACATCACGAGAATTGTGGCTACTTAGAAAGAGAGCCCCTATCGAAGTTTTCGAGGAGAGCTGACAGAGGATCGAAAGAGAAATCTTATCCACCTTTAGTAGAGATGACAACTATGCTCGGAAGTTATAGAATCAAGGCACAAGAGATATCGATCATTTGGGCGCGCGCGGTTTTACGGTTTCGTGGACCTGGCGTCCGTGTTCACTAAGAGGCTTGCTTCTTCTACGTCATAACTGGAGAGAGGAAGGTTTTCGCTGGGAATTTTATGGACGGTGTGACACCTGTTGGCGCTTGCTGATCTTGCCCGATCGCTGGCTGCCAGTTTGGTGACCTCTTGTGACTTCAGGCACTCGTGAGGAGGACCCCGATATGGGGGCCATTGAATCCATGTGGGTGGCTTGTAACTCTCCGGGATTTGCTCTCATCGTATGTCGGGAGGATAGTGGCGGTCGGTGTCTCCTAGGTGGACTTTTAAACACGTCATTATCGTTTGTCGGTGATTTCCTTGTCTACAGGGCCGCTTAGTGTCAACGCAACTAGTGAGGTCTGGAATGAGCTACTGCTACAATAGCATTCCTACGCGGTCGGCACTACTCTCTACTGTTCTCACCCTGCTCCTCCCCACTGTAGACCTTCGAGCACACTGATGATGCTAAGTGGGGGGAGCGGGCATGGAGTTCAAGGTGAGGTAAGTATCATTTGATTGAGTTGACATAAGCTTGTTGAGATCGTCAGACGCAGGCCTAGTAAAGGAAAGGGGTTCAGAGATTGGCACCCTGGTGTCAAAGGCGACTACTACAGCAGTAGTAGTCGTGAGCAGTCGGTGACCAAGAGTGCCCGAGTGCTGGTCAGGTTCAGTAGGTGATACTAGAGATCCTTTGGCTACTAGGCAGAGGACGAGGTCCCGGTCGGAATCCAGGGATAGGCACTACGATAGGCGACGATGAGTGTAAGAAGCACTTATCAGTATCCTAAGATACAGTGCTTTTTATTATGACTGTTTTGTAGCTGTTGTGATGTCAGGTCGGGTTTCTAGTGATTCTCATAGTTTCGGTCTATTTCGTCTTTGTATTCCTCATGGCTCCGGGAAGGTGTAGTCTGTATCTCACTTAAGTTGTGTTGTCAAATGCTGGTCGATGAGAAGCGGGCGTAGTTGTTGTTATTGTTTCAGTTGGGTCCTTTTAGTCTCGTCACGCATCACCGTCTCGTTGTTATTCGTGGTATTTTCTGTGCACAATCCACGACTTTTATTCCGGTCAACGATGTCTAGCTAGGTTTCTGTGTAAACCTAGAGAAGCGCTTCGGCGTTTGTGGCCCATCTTGCGTTGTGGCGGCTGCGGTCATCCTGTTGGTCATCATAAAAAGCAGCGCGAGGTCGGCCGACCAAAGCGGCAAGTCGTGAAAGTGGGCGAGATGGACCCGCAAAAGATCGTTAAAGAAGAGCTGTCCGATGACGAGCTCGTCGATTTTGGTATACAGTTGGCTCAGCTTGCGAGTGTTGCTAAAAGCAACAGTAGGAAAGTATATCACCTCCATTTCGCTAAGGTGAGTCTAGAGATGGAGGAGTAGGGCGGGATGATGTGGTTCATTTAGGACTTCCTTATGGAAGCACTGGAGAGGCAACAAGGAGCTGTTGTTGCTGGAGGTGGTGGTCGTGGCTCAGTTAATGAGAGCTGCGAAGTAGAAGGCATTGTTGATCTGGGTAGGTGGGAGAGGTAGGTCTGGCTTGGTGGTATGATGATGTAGATGCGAGCATTGATGCTTCGGATAGTCTACGAGCACATTTAGCGGCAGTTCTTGTTACCTTGGGGGAAGACCCTAAAGTCGTGAGGGAGAAGTTGGGTCCATGCGAAGTGGAGGAGGAGAAGGAGCTGATAAAGGAAGAGGAGGGCATGCCCGAGGTGGGTCCTTGTAGGTGGTGTTGACTTTGTGAGGATGGTGTTAGGTTGGGGTCGCCACGGATAACGGTGAGGTTAGCGTAGGGGCGAACACCTCAGCCGCAGCAGTTCGGGAATATATAGCTTTTGATTCTCCTCACAAGCCGACCCCAATAACGGAGGTGGGTCTTCTTATGATGATTTCTAATACACTACTATAGTGCTCTCAGAATAAGCGTTCTTGCATATCGAGAGAAGCTATCAAAGGTGATATTTTCGCCGTGTTATTGTCTATACCGTAAATCGTCTTAGTCCTGCCACCACGGTCACCTGTTATCAAAGTCTCAGTTTCTGAGCGATGTAGGAAGGGCCCTAAGGAGAGGCAACGTGTGGAGAGTGTCGAGGTGGGTGTAGCAGGCTAGGGGGTCAGGTCGAAGGTGATGTCATGCTGTGATGGTAGGTTTTGGATTCGGGAGATCGCAGTGCGTTCCTGGAGCCGACCACACATTCACTGCAGCGTACGATGCTTTCGAGCAGTCGGAGTTATATTCCCCTTGGGGGGTTGTCTATTGAGGAGGAGGAAGACGATGACTTTGGGGTGATGATCCACCGGCTTGGTGATACTGTCATGGCAGCTTCCTGTTTAGGTCGGCTGTTATATGAAGTTGGACGCTGCTGCTGCTGAGAATAAGGGCGGGTCGTCGATGATGTGGAGCTCGCCCCCGTCAGAGGTAGTCGACCGGGGTAAGGACATGCCCCACGGGGCGTTGATCCTCTCGGTCATGCCCCCAGAGGTTCATGATGATGAGGGCCAACACGTACGACTG
>NW_003205427.1:48385-54654 GCF_000006405.1 Perkinsus marinus ATCC 50983 | reverse complement strand
AACAGACACCGTGAAGACAGATGATGATGATTTTCACGCTGATGCGGCCGATGCTCATCGCAGTGCTGTTGGTAGTGTCCCTCTGCTGTGTGATGAGTCTCAGTGTATATGGTAGGGTCTCTATCTCGGAGCAGCAGTAGTGCCGTGGCTGGGAAGAAGCAAGTCGGTGGGTATATATTGGACCAGAGGATAGGCAGGGGGAGCTATGCCCAGGTATGAGCAGTCGTTCTGAGGGAAGCGACACTGCTTGCTAGGTCTGGCGGGGACATATGATATCTCATCCGGATAAGTTAGTGGCAGTGAAGGTTATCAATAGAGGTACAGTGCAGGAGACTAGTCAGTTGAGGCAGGAGGTGGGTCTAGAGTTGCATCACAGAGGCTCGGGTCATGGGTCACCTTCAGGTCAGCGCTCTCAGGAAGCTGCGACATGAGAATATTGTGCGTTTCATAGACCTTCGTAAATCCCAAGGACACTTCTACTTGGTGCTTGAATACTGTGAGGGTGGGGATTTGGCCCAGTTCATGCAGGCTAGAGGAGGCAAGCTTGAGTAGGCTCTGCTGTTCTACAACAATGGTGTACTCCATCGTACAGGCCATCACTAGCCCGTCGGTTCTTCGCACAGATTTGCTCTGGCTTATCGTCTCTCCATCTACAGCCATCACCACTCATACACAGGGACATCAAGCCGCAGAATGTGCTGCTTTCATATAGCTATCTCTCCTCGGCCGAAAGTGAGCTGGCATCCGTCGCGGCGTCACACCGAAAGAGATGGAATTCCTCCGTGACTCCGTTCAGGCTCACCGGCGAGCTCAATTTCTTCTGGTCCAAGTGCGATAAGTGATGAGATGTACATCCTCAAGTTGGCAGACTTTGGCTTTGCAAGGTATGTTTCTATCAACAACGGTCGTAAGCACGCATTGTTATTACAGGTCGCTGCAGCCAACTGACATGGCGGCCACTGTGTGTGGCAGCCCGATGTATATGGCACCAGAAATACTTAGACATGAACGGTGAGAGACGTCGGACTACTCGGAATGGTGCTCGGCGTAGTTCGAGAGTTCGATCTGCATCCCAAAAGGGTTGATGATGCACCCAAAAGCAATTTTGTGAAAAACGATTTTGTGCAAAAAATGACCCCGGCCCGATTCGAACGGACAACCTTCTGATCTGGAGTCAGATGCGCTACCGTTGCGCCACAGGGCCCGATGTTGGTTGATGTCCCACAGTAATCTCCCTCACCCCATAGATACGATTATCGTGCTGACCTCTGGTCTATAGCCTGCATTCTGTATGAGATGCTCCATGGGTATCCACCATATCCAGGCGCTCAGAGTACTATTGAATTGTTGAAGCGCATCGAGAGCGGTCCGCCAATCACGTATGGGGACATTTGCTCGGCCTCATGCCTTGACCTGCTGAAACGAGTGTTGGTCAAAGATCCAGAGCGCAGGATGGAGGCTGAGCTCTTCTATAAGCATCCATACGTCGTAGGTCTACATCTACTATGGACATTCTTGTCAAGCGGTCCGTTAGATACATCAAAACGAAGATGATACCCCAACTTTCGGGCGGAAAAACTCACCTTCCTCTTCCTCTGCCAAGAGCCTTGGAATGGGCAGGCCGGCGCCGGCGAAAGTGAGACGAATCCAACTCTACTCTATGTGGCACTCCAACTCTTTTATTCGTTTTCATATCAACATCCGGTTATGGAATATACCAGAATGGTGCCTCGGTAGATCCGCCAACCTACCGATGATCGAGCACGTGAGCACAATCCCGTCCGATCAAGCTCAAGCATGGGCCTTTCTGACCGCTCCCAGGAACAGCCGCATTCCATGGAGATGGTAAGCCTCATAGTTGATGATGGGCTAGCTGCTCTTTGCCTTAGAGTGGCCAATCAACTCGAACAGGAAAGAAAACACGTGCCGACAGTCCCCTCCTGGTCCCCAATGTATCTCTTGCGGAAAATGTACAAGATATAGTCTGTGGAGCTGAGGTGTTTCAAGAAGATGCTACTCTGGGAGTACGCAAGTCCAGGCTCATTCGGGCTCATCGAACTCTGTGTTCAGGACACATCGGATGACACATCTGAAGGAGAGTTCGTGATGATAACCGAAGTTACAGACCCAAAGCAGTAAGATCGTGGAGCATCGCTGTTAGTGTCTAGATGGCAGTCAGATATCTCGACAAAGGTGGAGGGGAACATCCCATGAGCTCTCAAGATCAGCTTGTCACTCTACCCGACCGACGGACGTATGCCTCCAGAGCGATGTCATTCGGCTCGCAGGTGTGGTCGGGACCGCGAGCTCGTATCGTTCCTCTGAGTTCCTGTCAGGAAGAGTCTGGTGCGGATTCCTCTCGAGTACCGACACCTACTGGTCGTCTGAGCTGTGGGAGGACCACATGGAGTGGTATCAGCGGCAGTGAGTCGACCTTGAATGGTGAGCTATGGTCATATCGGAGTTAAGGTAGCATGAGCCGGTCCTCGACGTCCCCTGCTGTCACCAAGTATGCTACTGATATCTGCCGGGTGGTCACTGAGGTACTCTTGTGACTATGGAGGAGCTGATGGTGATGGCCCTTGGTGTCGGGTTAGGTAAAGCGGATTGCAATGCGGGTTGCTGGCGTCCAAACCGACGACCTGGGCTTTGGTACGGTCTTCCGCAAGGATCGTCTCGGTAACCGCCGTCGGTATGGATCGCAAACACCAGGTAGATCAAAACAGTTGGCTTCAGCGTCGTCTTACTGTCACAGGTTGGAAGCAGCTGGAGGAGTACCGCGAGGATCTCTGTGACGCCTTAGCCGTCCTTGATCGATCAGAGCGGTGCGTTGAGTCCGGTCTCGAACCTGATTAGCAGGTGGTCATCAGATACGCAGAGTTGGCCTTGGAAGTGGCTGACCCAGACATGGCTACCAATCTTGAACGAGAGTGTGCGCACAGTGAAGAATTGAGGAAGGACTTGATCGCTCGTCTTGAGGGTGTCCATCCTGGAGAGGAGGAGGTCAGTGCATTAGTCTGGCCCAGCTGGTCTCGATGGTCCTATCAGTTGCCGATAGCCAGACCTGGTCGAAGGATCCTGTTGCAAGCGTTGGACCTCGGACGGTCGGCTGCTGCCGAGGTATGGTGGTGCTGTGGTTCGAGAGGTGAACTGAGTGTTCGCAGGTGGCCTTAGGGAACTCTCCTCAAGCATATAGTAGGGCCAGTCTGGCAGTCATATTGATCGATAGACTCCTTGCTGACATCGAGGAAGGGACAGAGAGGTGTCGCCCTCCTCATCCTATCAAGCATGCTTCACACTGGTCGTCGTCTTAGGTTCGAATCGGCGGTGTCCTTGAGTATGTATCGTGTGCCTGTCGCTCGCCTGGTGGAACAACTACGAGCTATGAGTGGGTCGAGGAGGAGGTCGTCTATGACAGGTTCATGTGGGGCTCGGACACCTCCTATGGTGACTACCCCTACCTGATACCGTACCATTCTCGCCATTCACCCCAATTGAAGTTTATGTGTTTTTTCTCTTGTCGTGTTTTGTTATTTGTACCCTCCTCCTCCTTCTCGAGTCAATCATCACTGTCACAAGCATTGCTGTACGGGGAGCTGCTGAGACCTCCGACTGTGGATAAGGAAACATGTGTGTGCATCTGCTGCTAGGCATCATTGTTGTCTATAACGGTGAAACATACAATAGCCGATTTCCGCACACAACGAAGAGAACATAGAATCGATTTCACTAACGTGTGCGACGTGGAAGAGTGCATTAAGCATATGATGCAATAAGCGGATAGAAGCATATCTATAGTGCTACCCGAGCTGCTGACGTAGGGTATGACGATGTATACAACATGGTGATACACCGAATAACAAGTTATTGATTGGAACCTCCCTGTAGCGTGAGCCATGTGTTTGAGATGAGGTATGGTCAATGAGACCTCGTCGCTACTATGACTGACATCCAGAGCTCAAGAGATGGTTGCTCTTACGACCTACCATGCTGATGAGGCTCCCGCCTTCTTTCTCCTGCCAGTTTTCCAACTCGACCGTTGAGCCCTTCGAACGGCCGACTCTGTAGGGTCTAATGCCTACTCGTCTTCGAGTCCTTGGACGCCGTCCTTTGCCAGCAGCAGCAGCAACGACATCATAAGACTTTCCGGTATCATCAACTGTCACCAGAGGAGGCTCACCTGATGCAAGGCTGCTCCTCCTACCAGTTTGACGAGTACTTCATATACTGCGTTACGAATCTTGGGACTAGGGGTTGATCGTGCATGGTCGTCACGTGCTTCGCTCCGCTGAATTTTTGGAAAATCTGTAGCATTTTTTACGACACCTCTTCACTTGGATTGTTCCTTGTACATCGTGTTGCGTTGTGAGTCGGATTGGATGGATATTTCGCTGTAGACGTAGGTTGTACTTCCCTATGAGTGACAGCTCTGACTCGGAGTTCTCAGTGGATGACACTCTGGTAGGAGAGGAATGCCTCTGAGGGCGAGCCTTAACTGAGGTTCAATTAGGCCCAGACCCAGCATGTTGGACAGGAGGAGGAGGAAGAAGGGGACTCGATGGGAGAGGATGCCCCTATGGAGGATGTTGGGGAAGCTGATGTTAAGAGTGATGATGATAAAGATGCCAGTGATGATGACGACTCGGACTTGTTCGGCTCTGATACGAGTACTAACGGGGCTGTTGGAGCTGTTGATAACGGGGCTGTTGATTCGTGATGCTGTATTCAATTCGAAATTGTATCTACTAGTCAGTGAAGGTTGGTAGTGGTGATGGGCATGTGATGAAAAGGCCCTGTATAAGTCAATTTCAGTTCATTCGATAGGGTAAGGTCAGTTGACTCGTATTTAGGCTCGTCTCAGTCTGGAAGCGAAGCTGGTGGTGACGAAGCTAAAGGTAGGATTCTCGTATGTGGATCTTGTTATTGGACTCATCAGATGATGAGTTGTTCGAGGAGAAGGTCGCAATGGAAGAGGATGCGGATCTAGAGTAGTAGAGGGGCTCCTGGGGTCATCGACATGCCATACTGTGTGCTTTTGATTTGCGGATAAGGGGGACCGCTCGCTGGTGTTGTGGTCTGATATACCTCCACCTTGTGTCAGTGACGATGACGATGTGGAGGACGAGATTGTCCAGGACGACTCCTGGGCAGTGGCTGATGCGTATTTCAAAGACAAAGGTACGGCTTCCGCTCCAGCTGATGATGGGGATCTCAACGATCAGGTCTGGTATCACAGCAAGTGGGCTCATTCGACGACTTCGTGACCTATAAGATGCAGGAGATCGTGGATGAATGCCCCCCTATCACCATCATACCACAGAACCAGGTGGGTCATGGGTTCTGTGGTTGCTAGCCTGCTTGCCGCCTCAACGGTCTGTCTCAGTATGATCCTAATACCTCTAAGCAGCAGCAGATGCAGCAGAATGTTGGATATGTGTATGAGCTGAGTAGGTTGGGAAAGTGAAGGGGCGAGGGTATATATGGACTCCTCTTTCCTTGTAGAGTTTGGCCAGCTATCGTTGAACAAGCCCACAGTGGAGGAGGTGGATGGAGCTATGACCAGTCTGACCCCTAATCAAGCGCGGCTGAGGAACCTCACGTACAGCAGTCCGGTAATGTTCGGTCGTCGCAAGGGTTTGACTTGGTTGCTTGCGAGCTTCTTGGGGGGGAAGTGGGATTAGGCTTATGCGTTGCGGAAAACACTGACAGGAGCTCTCCCACCCTTCGTAATCTCGAATGGAGGCTCTTGTAGGAGATGGCAGTTTTTTAGATATAGCGTTCTTCACCGTTAGATTGTTGATATATTCCGGGTTGGTGATGCTGATGCGGCTCTTAGGTTTATGTCAATGTAACGCAGACAACCTACGCCTTAGCGGATCCGGATGATCCCAACTCTGAGAAGCAACTGGTAGTGTCCTTGGGTCCACTTGGTTATGTGAACACCATCGCTCCCTTTGGACCAGTGTGTTGGTAGATATCCGAGGACTCGTACAGTAAAATTCTCATTGGGCGGATACCGATGATGCTGAAGTCGGAGTACTGTTGGCTTAAGAACCAGACGGAGCGAGGCTTGGTCGAGATGGGAGAGTGCGTGTTCGATCAGGGAGGGTAGTGTGTGGGGGTCTCAGGGCGTTTAGGGTAGTGGGCCCATACAGGTACTTTATCATCAACGGGTCAGAGAAAGTGCTAATTGCGATGGAGAGGATGGCCAATAACTTTGTGTATTGCTTCCAGAAGAAGCAGCCAGCGAAGTATACGTGGATATGTGA
>NW_003205427.1:36056-48285 GCF_000006405.1 Perkinsus marinus ATCC 50983 | reverse complement strand
CTGTTGGATATGATGCCTCGTGGCAGGTTGCCTTGGACTTCATCGCTAAAAGAGGGCCAACCATTGGGACATCGAAGAGTGGTCGTATACAGTAGGGACGGGTTGTGATGGTGATGGTAGCTGGATTACCCAATGTATATAATAGATACGCTAAGGAGCTGCTGCAGAAGGAGCTGCTGCCTCATCTCGGCGTCAAACAGTACTGTGAACCCAGAAAGGCCTATTTCATCGGGTAGGCTGCTACACACTGAGTTTGGGCGTTACGAATCACGCTCGTGATGGTAGTAGCATTTTCGTCCATTATATTATCACTACGCAATACAGCCTGTTTGTATCTTTTACGATAGAGTGAATAGATAGGCGATTTGGTACTTGGGTTAGGCCTCGTCATGCTTTAACTAAGGGACATTTCTCCTTGCTTCTTGAGTGGTACTCATATGTAGGTACATGGTCCATCGGTTGCTGTTGGGCCAGCTGGGTAGGATTGCTGAGGATGACAGGGATCACTTCGGAAAGAAGAGGATGGACATGGCAGGACCACTCATGGCGGCTAGCTTTGCACAGCTCTTCAGGAAGGTGATGCTCCTGGCAGGACTGGTTGGTGGTAGGTGTGAATTTATGAACTGTAGTTGGTCCAAGACAGTAAGAGGATCCTGCAGCGTCAAGTGGATAGTGGTCGGCACTTTGATCTCAACTCTGCGATACGAAGCGCCTCGAGCATTACAGATGGGCTGAGGTGATGGGAGCACTGTTGTTGGGGTAGTGGTAGGGGAAGTGGTCAGATACCAATTGGCTACTGGTAACTGGGGTATTGATAAGTCTGGTAAATCAGTGCGGACAGGAGTGAGCCAGGTAGGAAGGAAAGGAGGTCGTGTAAATGGTATAGAATTAATGTCGGGGGGATGGTCAGGAGTCATCTCTGTCCCTTCTCATTGTGTGTGATGACCGCCTCACACGCGCTTTCTCCTGATTTACGAGTAAGCGTATGTGAGGCGCTTTGTAATAACGTGTTGGGTCTTAGAGTTGTGACCATAACTTGCACAATAGCTGGTATTGGTCTCAGGTGTTGAATCGACTCACCTTCATGTCGACCATGTCCCATCTAAGGCGCATGAACACTCCCTTGGAGCGTAGTGGAAAGCTGGCTAAGCCTCGGCAGTTGCACAATACTCATTGGGGTGAGTGTTGAGAGGATCAGAAGGACGGGCTGGTAGTGATGGGACTTAGGTATGATCTGTCCTGCTGAGACCCCAGAAGGGCAGGCGGTTGGGTTGGTGAAGAACATTGCGTTAATGTAAAGAGGGTTTGGTGATGTTTCTGGGTAGTTGAGGGTTTAGGTGTACCATCACGGTTGGGAGTCTCCCCAACGTAGTGTATGACTTCCTTAACGAGTGGGGTCTGGAGAACCTGGATGAGATCAATCCGAGTCAGATTAAGCATATGACTAAGGTGGGAGGACTGGTAGTGGTCCTGTGGTGTAGCTGCTGTGGTTTTAGGTCTTCTTGAATGGGCAATGGGTGGGCATGCACGCAGACGCAACGATGTTGTGTGAGACGTTGCGTGACTTGAGGAGGAAGAGGGATATCGATCCTGAAGTGTCTATTATTCGTGATCTCCAGGTGAGGTTGATGGTTGATGGTAGGGGTGTGGATCGTCTTACTGTAGGCGAACGAGTTGCGAATCTTCACTGACGGTGGGCGTGCCTGTCGACCATTGTATGTTGTTCAACCGCCTCCTAGTCAAAAGCTGTGTATTAAAAGGGAACATGTGGAAGCATTACGACGCATGCTGGTAAGACTGGGAATTGGCGACTCTTAAGGATGTGTTGATGATCCTTCTTTGTTGTAGCTGAACAATGAGCACGGTGGGTGGGACATGCTGGTGGAGGAGGGTCTGGTTGAGTACATTGATGCTGAGGAAGTGAGCCCCTCGTGTGTTGTCCAACGGGGCGACGGCGGTCACTGTATGTTCAGGAGGAGACGTGTATGGTGGCAATGTTCGTGGATGATCTACGCAATGCACAGAGGAGGAAGAGCAAGGCTAGCAGCTATTGCCATACGTAGGTGTCTTGGTGATGGATGCCCCCTAGGGCGCACTTGATGTGGTGTTCAGGTATACCCACTGTGAGATCCACCCATCGTTGATCCTGGGTGTATGTGCTTCGATTATTCCCTTCCCTGATCATAACCAGAGTCCTCGTAACACTTATCAGAGTGCTATGGGGAAGCAGGCTATGGGAGTGTATGCGACCAACTTCAACGTACGGTGCTGGAGCCTGGTTGTTCGTAAAGTGTTGAGGGTCGTATTTTCAGATGCGTATCGACACTATGGCGCATGTGTTGAACTATCCTCAAAAGCCCTTGGTGGGCACGCGGGCGATGGAGTATCTGAGATTCAGAGAACTGCCCGCCGGCAACAACGCTATCGTAGGCGGCTGCTGCTGAGGTCAGGCTGGGAATAGGTGTTGGTGTTTAGGTCGCTATTATGACTTACTCTGGATACAACCAGGAAGATTCCCTTATCATGAACGCCTCTTCGATCGATCGAGGCTTCATGAGATCGGTTCACTTCAAGAGCTATATGGCTGATGAGAAGCGGCAGGGAGCTCAGGTGGGCGGTCGTAGTCGTTGCTGGTTGGGAAGGAGTAAGTGGTCTTCGTCCGCAGGTCGTTGAGGAATTCCGTGCTCCATCTTGGTCCAAGACGTACGCTATGAAGAGAGGTGACTACTCTAAGCTGGATAATGATGGTCTTATCAATCCTGGTGAGCATGCGAGATATAACGTAGGTGGACATGTTGGTCGTAGGTACACGAGTTCATGGTGATGATATTCTTATAGGGAAGGTATCGCCTATTCCTAATCAGACAGATGAGGAAGGTCGCATCCAGAAGTAAGAATGGCGCCTTGGTGTAGGTGATCTATTTGTGTGCTCACAGGTATACTGAACGCGATTGTTCAGTGGCCCTCAAGGGCGCTGATAATGGTGTTGTGGATCAGGTCATCAGCTACTAGCGTGTCTCGCGCAGTGCACGTGATTATTCCTGTTAGGTTATGTTGTCTGTGAATGCTCGTGGTCACAAGTTCACGAAGATCCGTGTGAGGACGTTGAGGGTGCCAACCATTGGTGACAAGTTCGCCTCTCGACACGGTCAGAAGGGTACCATGGGTATTTCCTACAGACAAGAAGACATGCCCTTCACACAGTAGAAGTCGGGGGTACCATCGACATTACTATCATTGGTCGCAGTTTGGAGTGGTCCCTGATATCATTATGAACCCTCATGCTGTGCCCTCTCGATGACTATTGTCATCTGTCGAGTGTTTGCTCGGGAAGGTTGGACTACTTAGTGGAGAGGAGGGTGATGCCACGCCATTTCCCAAGTGAGCTGAGCACAGCCGGACCGTGCGTGGGTATGGGTGATCGTTGCAGGTTACTGTTCATGAGATCATGGCGCGGTTGCATGAGTTGGGCTTCCAGAGACAGGGCCGAGAGGTTATGTACAACGGCCATACTGGTCTACGGCTACCAGCAAAGATATTCATCGGTCCAACGTGAGGCGGGAGGTTCGACAGTGTTAGGATGTGAGTCGTGGGTGTCAGGTACTATCAGCGACTGAAGCATATGGTTGAAGACAAGATTCATTCAAGAGCTCGAGGGCCCATGCAGGTAGGCTCGGTTCTTTTCTGAGATACTTGGTGATGTATGCAATGCAGATGCTCACACGACAGCCTATGGAGGGTCGTGGACGAGAGGGCGGTCTGCGATTTGGAGAGATGGAACGTGATTGCATGATTAGTCACGGAGCGGCCAAGTTCCTCAAGGAGAGACTCTTTGATATTTCGGATGCTTACAGGTGATTTCAACAGTCATTTTTGAGCTGGAGACGGTTTTCGTGGTGGTGGGTATATTCTCGGTCTTCCAGGGTTCACGTATGTGATAACTGTGGTATGTTTGCGATCGCGAACTTGTACAAGAATCACTACGAATGCAGGGCGTGCAAGAACTCGACGATATCACAGGTAACAGCTACTCGGTTTGTCGTTGTCATTTTACTGCTGCTGTGGGTGGTAGGTTCATATACCATATGCGTGCAAGCTGCTGTTCCAAGAGTTGATGACGATGTCCATCATGCCCAAGCTTGTACTCAAGGTTGCTTGATGAGCGAGAATACGTCCCCATCGGGAAATGCTGCCACTGTTTACCCGTTGACACATTTCTCACTAAACAGTTTGTGGTGTTAACTTGTGACTCACAAGTTGTGAGGGTATGTGAAACAACGACGAAACGATGAATTAGAAGACAGGACACTCCAGTGAGCTTCAAGTTCATATTTTCCGGAGATTCGTTCCATATGAATCAACGCGAATACTGGCACCAATGAGCATCCAACACTGAAGGTTAAATGAGTGTTAAACACTCATGGTGGTGACTGTGGGCGTGTTTCGTGGATGTGCACAGTTCCCCAGTGGAGTCCACTAGCCAGAAAGGAAGGATGTATCTCGACTGAAGATGACCTTCCCGCATGCGCAACATTGCCTGTCTAGATAGATAGGCGAATTGAGAAGGTGGAACTGCTGAACTTCGTGAACTCATGCTTTTCTGAGTGAGCCGAGCCCTCGGTGTTGGACCTCGAACTCTCACCTGCATAGCAATCATTCGAGCTTGCGATTTTGCTCGTTGACTACATAGATTACACTTCAATAATGGAAAGTCGGTTACTATGTATTATTACACTGCTAGGTGATGTTTACTACTACCAACAACATTTGAGACCCAGAAGTCGAAGGTTGGGAAGATTCTGGGTCATTATGTGTCCCACTGGTCTCCGGACTAGCATGGATCCTAGACTGCGAAACCAACGAGTCCATAATTCTGTTACGTGGTTGGTGTAATTTACAACGATATGTTCCCTTCGCTCCCACGGAAGAATATGAGCTAGTGTACGTCCAAGTGACTTCAATATTGAGACTTTTTGATTAATGTCTTCGCCGCGCGCGAGGAAAACGCGAGAGATGAAAGTATCTTTCGAAACTGAAAGATACGCTCATGAACTACGATAGCTACGGACATGTAGCAGTGGTGTAGAACGAACTGTTGCGTTGAGGTAGTGATGCGTAAACATGAGCACTTGCATGAGTCCACGACCATATTCCTCGGATGTGTGGTATGTCCAAGCGGACTTCATCGACAGTGGTCATCATGGTAAGCACCAGACTGATATACAGTGTCGTGGAATTTCAAGCTCATATGAAGCATATTACATCACTGAACTGACGCGGAGTAGTGGAAACCGTCTCGTGCTCTGTGATTATTCATATCTCTTCCGTTGTGCACGACAGGTCAACCCTTGTAATCCGAAATTTCCCGTATGAAAGTACACGGTAGTGTATGCTACCTTCCCGACAGACTGATTGTGTGAATAATATGGGGCTCGCCCGCCCAGACGTTTCCAACAGTTCGTAACAGCTCATAACCGTGTCAGCATAGAACATCCGGTTTACTAGGCGAGTCAAACATCCGTTCATTTAGACCCTATGATTTGCTTGATCTCTGTCGGTAGCGCTCCACCGTGGAGCCTTGATGAGCACTGCTCATTGACCAGGAGCGAGTGCGTCTTCAGTTTCTAGTCCTTCTGGAGATTTTCATATGATCTCGACAGTCTTCGCAAGCCTTCTGTGGTATGGCGGAGCTCTCACTCCAATAGATCCCAATCACGCATGTACCTCGGCATGTGGGTCTACGTCAAGTTGTGCTGAGGATCCTCAAGCTCGCGGTTCCTACTGCAAATATTGGTTGAGCCCATCCACATGTTTCGGTTTCTATGTTCGAGACGATGGCTCACTGTGTTATCAGCCCAACGACCCCACTTGTGATGACAGTGTTCTCCCTCCACTCTCTTGTAAAGTGTCTCCACTGGTGACGACTGAGTCCCAGCTCGCAGAGGGTGACAGTCTGCCTGACGACGATTATGATGACACGGTGGAGCCACCGGCCAAGACTACTGCGTTTCGCCTACCTGATACCACAGCCGAGCCTCCAACGGGAACCAGTACTGTTCTCTCAGCTGTGACTACCGAGTCCGAAAGGGAGGCATCTGGTGGACCATCAAACCAGGCTACTGTGCCATATACTGGATTTACTGACGAGCCACCAGTCAAGACTACTGGCGATCTTCCAGTTGAGATCACTGCTGAGTCTCCGGTCAAAACTACTGCCGAGCCTCCGGTCGAAACCACTGACAAGCCCTCGGTAGACACCACTTCCGAACCCCCGGTCGATACCACTGCTGAGCCACCGGTCGATACCACTGCTGAGCCACCAGTAGAGACCACTGCTGAGCCCCGGGGAGACACCACTGCTGAGGCCTCGGTCAAAACTACTGCCCAGGTAGACACCACTTCCGAACCCCCGGTCGATACCACTGCTGAGCCACCGGTCGATACCACTGCTGAGCCACCAGTAGAGACCACTGCTGAGCCCCGGGGAGACACCACTGCTGAGGCCTCGGTCGAAACCACTGCTGATCCCCCGGTAGAGACCACTGCTGAGCCCCCGGTAGAGACCACTGCTGAGCCCCCGATAGAGACCACTGCGGAGCCTCCGGTAGAGACCACTGCGGAGCCTCCGGTAGAGACCACTGCGGAGCCTCCGGTAGAGACCACTGCGGAGCCTCCGGTAGAGACCACTGTCGAGCCTTGGGGCGAGACTACTGCTGAGCCTTCCGTTGAGACAAATGTCGAGCCTTGGGTCGAGACTACTGCTGAGCCTTCCGTTGAGACAACTGTCGAGCCTTGGGTCGAGACTACTGCTGAGCCTTCCGTTGAGACAACTGTCGAGCCTTGGGTCGAGACTACTGCTGAGCCTTCCGTTGAGACAACTGTCGAGCCTTGGGTCGAGACTACTGCTGAGCCTTCCGTTGAGACAACTGTCGAGCCTTGGGTCGAGACTACTGATGAGCCTTCCGTTGAGACAACTGTCGAGCCTTCGGTCGAGACTACTGATGAGCCTTCCGTTGAGACAACTGATGAGCCTTGGGTCGAGACAACTGTCGAGCCTTGGGTCGAGACTACTGCTGAGCCTTCCGTTGAGACAACTGTCGAGCATTGGGTCGAGACTACTGCTGAGCCTTCCGTTGAGACCACTGTCGAGCCTTGGGTCGAGACTACTGATGAGCCTTCCGTTGAGACAACTGTCGAGCCTTGGGTCGAGACTACTGATGAGCCTTCCGTTGAGACAACTGTCGAGTCTTGGGTCGAGACTACTACTGAGCCTTCCGTTGAGACAACTGTCGAGCCTTTGGTCGTGACAGCCGTCGAGACAACTGTCGAGCCTTGGGTCGAGACTACTGCTGAGCCTTCCGTTGAGACAACTGTCGAGCCTTGGGTCGAGACTACTGCTGAGCCTTCCGTTGAGACAACTGTCGAGCCTTGGGTCGAGACTACTGCTGAGCCTTCCGTTGAGACAACTGTCGAGCCTTCGGTCGAGACTACTGATGAGCCTTCCGTTGAGACAACTGATGAGCCTTGGGTCGAGACAACTGTCGAGCCTTGGGTCGAGACTACTGCTGAGCCTTCCGTTGAGACCACTGTCGAGCCTTGGGTCGAGACTACTGCTGAGCCTTCCGTCGAGACAACTGTCGAGCCTTGGGTCGAGACTACTGCTGAGCCTTCCGTTGAGACCACTGTCGAGCATTGGGTCGAGACTACTGCTGAGCCACCAAGCGAGACTACTGCCCAGCTTCCCGTCGTGATTACCACCGATTTGCCTATTGTAACTAGTTATTATCCTGTAATCGAGCCTGTAGTAGAAACCACCCCCAATCTTCGGCGCTAACGTTGTATTCACTGCGAGTCATGACTATCACCTATCTGCCCACTTTACAGGATAGAGTAGCTACCACCAGTTTGAATTCTTTCCAAGTCATTGAAGAGTGAAAATTAATCACCGACAATATGGCGAGTATAACTCTGCATGCCCATTTCAATTCTATATTCATGTCTCCAGTATCTGTTCGCGAGTAAGTAGTTTCTAACGATTGCAGATCCTGTCGTGTTGGTTCTATCGGTCTCTGGAGGATTCACCAAGTTTCCCCCTGTGTAGGCGTGCTGTCCTCAGCCTGTGTAAACTAACATGCAGCATCTTCACTTCTTGATTCTACACGTGCTTTTTGTAGCCAATGGTCAGCCCGACGACTGTTCCACTGCCTGTGGCAATACTGAGTCCTGCGACAACGACCCACAGTACCATGGTTCATACTGCAAGTCTTGGGCCAAGACCCTTGGCTAACTCCATCGGTTTTCTTTGGTTTATATTTTAGATAAGATAACATGCGGAACTTCCACATGTTTTCAGCCGAACGATCTGAGCTGCAATCACGATGTATTGAAGCCTTTGCAATGCGAGTATAGTAGCCTCACAGAGAGTCCTATGGCACAAGGAGATAGTGCTGATCTGACGGAACAAACCCGCGAAGAAGATGAAAGTGCCTCGTCGCCTGAGACGACCACTATTGCAACTCCTTCCGGATCGGAGGTTCCAGCTCGGACCGTCACTGAGCTCCCAACTGACATTACTGCTGAGCATAAGTCGTGACCACTGCTCAACCACTGGTCGAGGCCACTGTCGAGGCTTCGGTAGAGACCACTGATGAGCCTTCGGTAGGGACCACTGCTGAGGCTTCGGTAGTGACACTGCTGAGCCTTCGGTAGAGACGACTGCTGAGGCTTCGGTAGGGATTACTGAGTCTCCGTTCGGGACCACTACTGATTTTCCGTTCGAGACCACTACTGAGCCTCCGGTCGAGACCGCTGTGGAGCCCGTAGCCGAGACCACTGTTGAGCCTATAGCCGAAGTCACTGTTAAGCCTATAGCCGAGACCATTGCCGAGACTCTGGGGAGCACTATCATGGCTCCGGTTAAGACAGCTGCTGATCTCCCAGACAATACTGTTCCACAGTCCCAAACAAAGCCCACTACTGGGTACCAGGTTTCGACCTTCACTAGCACTCCGGTTGAAACCAGCACTAAAGCTGTAGCAGAGACCAGCCCTTGGTCTGTAACCAAGCTTTAACCCATGGTTGACACAGAGACCTCCCCCACCGAGACGATCGTTCTCCTTCCGCGCCTCCTTTACTGTAAGAATTCTTTCGTGATTGAAGCACTGGCCTAGTCGCCATTTTTGCCCCCTATAGCCGTATATGAGCATGAAGTCTATATCACATTATTCGACTACGTGCGGGTGCGTTTTCGATCCCAATCGTGTTGTGTAGGGATGGTAAATGGCGAGTCGTCGGAAGAGAAACGCATTCGACTCAGCATCCACAAATATATAAATTAACTGAACTCTATTCGTGCCAGAAGCGGATACTTTGCCGTTACACGTCCTAGAAATCGGACTCGAGTAGGCTAGCACTAGAGAGATGAGTACCACCATGGCTTCAGCGTGCTCTTACCCAGATCTCCTTTGCACACGAATGATATTGCCAAAACAGTGCCACGCATGAAGGCAGTCATTGTGCCCGCCCCACAACGACAATCGGAGCAAGTGCAAAATTTCCTCCATCCCTAAGGAAACGTAGACTCTCTGATTTAGAGCAACAGGATTGTGATTCTCAAAACTCCCAGTGAATGCGTGCCGATAGTACCACGACAATTTACAATTTCCCGATTTACAATGGATGACTCAACACAACAATATATAAAGATGAGGTGTATTGGTCGAAACAAACTTAACAGTATCATTGTTGTGCTTGCTGAGTAGCGAGGCTCTGACTGAACCATTTCTTCCCGTATTGTACGACAGTACTTATCACTGGGAGGGACGTTAGGGTTCTGAAGCATATGGACGTTGAGCGCGAGCAATATGATGACTATTCTCACCGTGTTTTCGAATCCACGATGCCCCACGCCTCGTGATGATGAGCCGAAGACCTTGGTGCTTGGTACCTAAACCGCCGAGTAGTTCGATGACGAGAAAATTAAGTTGGAATTACCTTATCCGCAGTAGACTCCAGAAGAGGAAACATGACATGATCTCTCGGTAGGGGGTGAACAAATTGATGATGTACTGGAAACCGATGCCTGCACTCACCACGGTTCAAGAGTCGACGAGCGTTGAGCGATAGTACCAAGTTCGCATATGGTGGACACCCGCATTATCTCTGTTTCTTTAGACTTGAGCTTCAGCCAAAAAGGTTGGATTTTGGCCCAAACAGGAGCATCTGAAACCGTATACACCACATGAGAAAGAACGGTATACGGGGGCTTACTGGTAAGGTGCGAGTTAGCAAAAGAACCGCAGTACCAGAGGGAACGACGTACAATGACGAACAACCCAAATATATTCGGCATGAAGCTTCCTGTCGCCAGTAACACTGAACAGATAATGATTGAACTCAGAAAGCCGCGGAGCTCGCCTCGAATCACGGAGGAGCAGCAAGACTCAAAAACAAATACGACCACAAAGCCACCAAACTTGATACGACTTTGATGGAGATGGCAATGCCATCATGGCACCGATCCGGCGAGAGCTTCCACTTCGACAATATGGCTTATATGGAAGCATATGAAGACCATACCCCAATTACAACTCATAAAAAGGAACGGGAAGTCTGCACCCAAGGTGACTCGACTCATCCACATCTGGAAGGCTTGCATACCACTCCGAACCTACAGTGGGGACATCCGATCTAGCTGATGCCACGAGGCACATCTATAGCGGCAATCTGACTCCTCCCATGGCAGTTACCGGAGGAAGACCATAGTTAGTCCAGATAGTGTAGATGCAGACGAAAGCACTGCCCATGAAGGTCATTCGGTAGAAGACCATCGATGGTATATGAGCCACGTATGCCTATCAGAAAGAGTCAATTGGCGGAGACGAATTGGGTTACACTACCACAAGGGGGATTATATAGAGGACAGCATTAACCAGTACCAGCAAGTGCAAGGAGAAGGCCACGGCAGCTGGGCTGGCAGCCATTGACTGCCCTGTCGCCCCTCCTAAACCAATGTGCATGCCTTGACTTGGACTGTCCCTGCCAACACTACCTTGAGGTTGCTTCTTGAATCGGTTATATGCTAGGTAGCCTAGAAGAGGGATGATCCACCACGGTATTGACATATTATCGATCTCGGAAGTCTAGTTACTGAAGTGTCCCAAATGTGGACTCCCGATAGGGACAGCGCTACTTGTATTCTCGCTCGCCTCTTATCTTGATATCTACTATCGCCTCCTACAAGTACAGTGCGATCTAACGGCTTCCTTCGAGTCGTAACGGTTGCTGGATACTTCCCATTGATTTTTGATTAGGTTTGAGCTATTAAGGACTTTGGATCTAAGGACTCAGGATCTGAGTCTCAGGTAGAACCTTTGAGTTTAAGTGATTCATAGGGACCGATGTAATCTGTTCGATGTAGCCCGTCCGGGACCGATGTCATCCACTAATCCACTAATCTTTTTGTCATCCACATACACTGCACGTTCTTAGCTTTAGTGTTTGTGAGGGTCGGTGCGGGTCCCGCACTGCGGGAGCTAAAACGGGGAAGTACATCTGATGTCGGTTGATTCATCCCAGACGTCATTGAGAGTGGAAATGAGCAGAAAGCTATGACATCTGAAGACAGTTCCATGGGTGAAGTAATTCCGGCTCATGGCTATGAGGGTGCGAGTGCTATCGAACGTTGGCTGCTCGTCAGGGCACTGCCGAGTCATCTACAGGTGCTACTCAGCGCACTACTAATACTGTAAAAGGTTTGCATAGTGATCTCAACCATAGTTCCACAAACGTCTCATGCTCCAATCAAGGGGTTCTATGAGGTAATCCCAAGATTGTACAACCCAGAGCTGACCCTTGGTTGGACGGAACGGTGGCTTGTGAATCTAGAAGCAAGGAGCAACGTAGGTTGGGTCACTATCATGACCTTGTCGCTGTCGGCATCAGGATGTCACTTCAGTGATGATGTAAGGTCGATAATGACAGATCATATCAGCGGGAAGACGATGAGCGTGGGTGAGTTGTTTAGGGAGTAGGAGGAAAAAGTAGATGAACCGTCGGAGAACTGAAGCATGGTAGCAAAGAACGATGGATCAGGCTTGAGTTTTGTGAGTTCTTCTACGGCCCCCGCATTTACCACGCTACTCTGAGATCCCATTTGGACTCAAAAGGTAAAACTAGCTTTGGTAAGGAACGACAAAACCACTAAGACACTATCTAATCGAGAGTCTAG
>NW_003205427.1:9305-35956 GCF_000006405.1 Perkinsus marinus ATCC 50983 | reverse complement strand
TGTGTTGGTTAGAAGGTAGGGAGTTAGGCGTGTGCTTTATCAGCTTTGTTCTTCCCGGCATTCTCGAGTGGAGAATGTCTCTAACAGCCTCAACAGTATCTTACTCGGCACGAAGATCATGCCTTGATGCTCGATGATGCCGCTCGCTATGCGGTGGCCGTCGTATTAATGGTAGTTACAGGCGACACCCACCTAGCTGGACTGTCGTGATGCCGTCTCTTGTTAGATCGGTTTGGCTTTATGCCTCTTCGTAATCGATGAGTTTCGTGGTACCAGACCGGAGGCTTCGACGGCGTTCATGCCAGTTTTTTCTCCCGTTGAGAGCAACCCATGGTGAGCAGGAAACCGGGCATGAAATAGTAATGATGTGATTAGGGCTAAGCTGAATGACTATGAGTACTTCTCTGGCCTGTTCGGTCTTGGGAAGTGGGGTTTGTGGAAGTGGCCCACCAAGATGGTCCGCCGCAGCACTGCTAGGCTCGCCAAAAGTAGCAGACGAACTCAAGTTGATGGGTTGTCAGGGTTATGGGTTAGGGCTGCGTAAGGAGACAAATGACCACTCTTATCGTGAAACAGGCCTCCCATGGGCACCCGTTGTCCATGCTTACATCAGCTGTATGGTCCTTTTTATGAAGGGCATACTAAGAGAGTGTCTCTGGACTGTTACGGTCAATAAGAAAAAGAATGCTAACGAGAAATGGTGCCCGCAGTGGTGGAAAGAATTCTATACTCAGCACATGTGAGTGGGACGGAGAATAGTCGGCGAGCAACTGGATGGACCATATTGAGGTCTCGGTTGGGATCCAGGTACCGAAGGATCGAGGACTGTTGGAATAGGCCCATATGTTCGGCACCGGGCAGCACCATCGATGTATTACTCGAGAAGGGAATCCCTACCTAGTGTCTCTATCCCTTCAAGGGATAGAGACACTAGGTAGAGGTGTTCTAACCAGGTACTCGTCCGAGCTCGTCATTATCACATTGCGAAGCGCTTTGGGAAATTCCAACCTACTGGGGAGGTCCAGAAAGGATGTATCAATTTGGCTTCGTTTAACTACCTTGGATTTGGAGGCACCGATGAATACTGTAGGAGGATACTCGACCCTTGTAGAGTAACTTGAGCTCCACATCAGGCACTCCACTGGCGATCAAAGCGTTAGACCAGTTCGGGCTGGCAGTGTGTGCTTCGCGACCAGAATATGGAGGTGATGACCACAATGCAGCGTGTGGTCTTCTATGGTGGGTCCTTAGGAACGAATAGGCTCCACACTGAGTTTGAGTCGAAGGTGGCAGCATTCTTGGGCAAAGAGGCAGCCCTTGTAACGGGCATGGGATTTGCCACCAACAGTAATACTCAACAGAAGCAGAGCTTATGTTTCGTCCCTATGCTTGCTTTCGAGCTGTACAACATAACCAATATGTTCCTGTTTGGAATGAAACCAAGCTGCAGGTACTTTCCTGGGTGCTTTGGCTATGACTGAAGGCGGACCAGGGGCTAAGAAGGTGGTCCGTACCTTAGCTCTAGTTTCATTCTAGTTTTGTCTCTTTGATGCTGCATAACGGACTATTATCCGTATTGGAATGTTTTTAGACTCTTTTTGTATCTGACCAGCTGAACCACAAGTCCATCGTGGAGGGTGTGAAGCAAAGCAACGCGAAGGTCATCGTTTTCAAGCATAACAATATGCATGACCTTGAGAAGATCCTTGATAGAGAGACCCGTAATAGGCATGTCTCTCTTACCAATACCATCCTTCTTCCACATCGGGTATTGTAGGCTCGGGAAAATGGGCTAAGATCGTTATACTGGTGGAAGGAATATTTTCCATGGAGGGCGAGTTCTGTAGATTGAGAGAAACGGTAAAACCAAGTAAACGGCATGTTCCCTTCCCTCATAGTAGTTTAAACTGGCAACATTCTACTGTAATGGTCAGGTGTCGCTGAAGAACAAGTATAAATGCTACCTTTGGTTGGATGAGGCTCATTCTATAGGAGCTGTTGGGCCTACTGGCCGAGGCATTTCTGAGCTGTTCGATGTTGGTAATAAGTGGCCGACCGCATCGCTCCGCTGTGTGGATGAAATCGAGCGCAGGATTTCCCTCGTTCATATGCAGGCTGTTGTATTAAATCATTGGCCTTATCACTTTCCTCGATAGAGTTCCTGCAGATACATCAGAGATCGACATCATGATGGGAACTTTCAGCAAGTCCTTTGGCTCTAATGGTGGATATATTGCCAGTACTAGCCAGTGCATTCAGGTAGGGCAGCTCGGAGAGGTAGTCTACCAGTGAAGTAGGATCTCATCGTTGGTCCTCAGCACCTTCGTCGCTGCTCCCTGGGTTGGATCCACGGAGCTGCGATGCCACCAATGGTCACAGCGCAGGCCATGGCCGTTTTGGACCTGCTGTCGACTGAGAGAGGCAAGACCAGGGTAGAGCTGATCATGGCTGGGGTACCTGAGCTCATTATTCACCAACAGTTACGTGCACTCCGAGAGAACGCAAACTATCTTCGAAAAGGTCTGATGGAACTCAATCTTCGCGTCATTGGCGATACTGACTCACCCGTCATCTGCTTTTTGCTGGTATACTTCCGACAACAGAGACTTTGATAGCATTGATAGTATAGATGGGCAGCGTAACGTTTTTTTACGGTTTACGTTACGGCGTGCGTAACGTAAGCAGTTTACGGTTACGGAAAGGCCGGTTACGACTTTACGGTTGGTGCTGAACTGCTTTGTTAGAATTGTGGCTGAAACATTCGCTGTAGTGCACTCCTTCATAGCTCAATTAGATGTTAACTCATCTTTCGTGGCTCGGTCCGAGCCGCTCGGATTCAACCGAACTGCTGAGAGAGTAACATTCGGATTGGCATTTACCACTCGTCTCCTTTGCAAATTTCGCCCATCATACTCCCAAGCTGGCCCGGAACTGCCAAGCCAGCTTCGTCTACCGATGGGCATTCACATAAAACAGATTCAGGCGACTTGAATGATCAATCCTCGTTTTGTCCTCTGCATCTCCGTAAAGCCCGTTACGGCGCCGTAATTTCACGGTACGGGACTTGAATCGTAACCGTAAAAGAGAACCGTAACGGTCCGTAACGTAATTCTGCCCATCTATAATTGATATGTTATTCGAGTGATAGGTTATTCCAGGTTCACCCTGAGAAGATCGCTCAGTTCTCAAGAGAGTGTTTGAAGAGGAATATAGCAACTGTTGTGGTACGTCGAGGACAATCGGGACTGCCCTTGGTCAGGGGTGGTCGTTGGTCAGGTTGGGTATCCTGCCACACCGGTAACTCTGGCTCGGGCCAGATTCTGTGTGAGTGCTAGCCATACGAAGGAGCAACTAGATACTACCCTTGAGGTTATGAAGGAGGTCTCCAGGATAGTGGGTGAGGTCTATTAGTGATGTCATCTCCCTCTGGATGTTTCTGTCTGACTCAGGCATCGAATACGGTAACAACACGGATGAGGTAGCATCTAGAGCATACAGAAAGTACCTCTCCGAGGCAGCAATCGTCAGCGATCCTTTGCCTGGCTTGGCGACCTATTGGAGGCCAGAGCCTCTGGTCCCTAGCTGGGTGGATGCGGAGGAGGGAGAGAATATGTCGAGTAAAAGTGAGGAGGGGATGGGAAGCTGTTATTGGTCTCTCTCTGGTCTTGAAGCTTGTGGGCCTTTGAGTGAACAAATCGCTGAGTTTGGGTCTAAGCGTAGACCGGTGGTCCTCATGATAGGTATCTCTACTACTGATTCAACCTCCCGGGATGGTTGCTCGAGTCATTCTGAGGATGAGCACGGCGACTCTTTGGTGGATTTCGCCACGATCGATCCGTTGTCACTCCAGCATAAGCCAGACGACAGCCTGATGGAGATTGCGAGGGCCGTCGTGAGGGAGAAGGGCTTCGGTACCTGCGGCCCGAGAGGCTTCTATGGTGGGCAGAATCCACCTCATTTGAGTAATTTACGGTATTGCAGGTACTACCGTTGAGCATTTGGACTTGGAGAAGGCTATCAGTGAGTTACTTGGAACAGAGGCATCCATTGTGTACAGTCATCATACTGTGTCCGACTCGAGCGTGGTGAGTAGTCATGACACCGTCGTTGGTTTAACCCGTATAATCTGATATGTGCTATACCCCCGGCAGATTCAAGCATTCCTTACTAACAACGACTTCGCTATAGTCCATAAGGATGCGAATGTTCATATGTGTACTGGTCTCAACCTTTCTCGTGTAAAGAACATTACTTGGTGGTCGGGCGACATCGATCAGCTGGCTAGTCTGGTAGAGGCACAGAGCAAAGACGTGAAGATAGCCGCGAGGGCTGGTAGGCTCTGGATCCTTATGGATAGCAACTATGGCGTGGATCTATCACAGGTCCGTAGATGAGCGATTTACTGGGCGAGCGAGATATGTGTGTTTTTTTCCAGGTCGTCGAGATTAAAGACGAATTTGGTGCCTATCTGCTGCTTGATGACACCTATGGCATCGGTACAGTGGGTGAGAATGGTCGAGGATATTGTGAATACTACGGAGTAAGACCGAGAGGTTTCATGCCAGGACTGTTATCAAGCTAGTTCAATCAGGTTCCATGTTCTTCCGTCGACCTCCTCGTAGGCTCCCTCGAGCACGCCTTCGGATCACAGGGGGGATTTTGTGCTGGACAGCAAACCAGCATTGATCACCAGACTCTTCATGGCAGCGGCTATTGTTTCAGCTCTAGCTCTCCACCGGCTTCTTGCAAGTTCGCAGCTGAGACGATGCGTCGTCTGCAAGGGAATGAGCGTCTTCGTTCCCTTCAAGCCAATGTTGAGCAACTGCACCAACGTCTAGTCGACGCTGGGGTAAAGGTTCTCACTGACTCGCAATGCTTCAAGCAGATTATTGAGGTTGGTGATGCCCAGAGTGTCGCACAATTTTTGAGAAGGGAGGGTTTTGCCGTTCAGCCTGTGCTGGTGTCACCACTAGAAAATGCCGGCTTCACTGCGTCGGAGCGGAAGAATACTATGTTGAGAATTTGTGTCCGTGCGGATCATACATCAGCCCAGATTGCCCAGCTTGGAACCTCTTTGAAGGGGCTGCATCCATCGTCGCTACTCTCGGTTCGTCAAGATGAGGGTAGCAACAGCTGTGTTTTTCGGACATTGCCCTCTTGTTCTCCGTATAGTGGTTAGGATTAGGCGTATAGAGGCTGGCATGACGTATTTATTTGATTACTATTAATATCTCCCTTTGCGTTTGACGTCATTTTAGTGCTGTGCCTTGTGAGTTTCTCCTCGCCACCTCGGTATAGACTAGCGGCAAGGAGCTAATCGTACTAGTGCTTCTGACGATGTGCACGAGCTGCTGATGGAGTGTCAACCCTTCGCTCAATGGTTGACTCCGTCGCTTCTCATGTCGTGCATTATTCTTTTGTCTTTTCGAACTTTTTCAGATAGCGGTCATGATGGTACGCTCCGCTCCAGTCGTATTATTACTCCTTCTAGGCTCCTCAATGGGAGTCTGCCTTACAGAGGGTTTTTAGCAGATTTTTAAACTTCGGATTAGTGGAATTTCCCTATTGCTATCAGTGATAAGTGCCCAGGTGAATGGCGAAAAGGTTATCGGACTATCCATCGACGACATCTCTTGGGACTATCACAATGAATAGCACCAGCTACTTTTCCGTATGACTTTCAAGCGAATTTCCGATGTACTTCCTGGTTTTTGTTCGAGTGTATCAATTGGAACGAGACTGGTATTGTGTGAACTCATCGCTGGAGTCATACTCTATGGGCGGCTAGATCCGCATTAACCGAGGGGCACGGTGTGGGCGTATGCGGCTCTTGAGCTTTTATGGGGAGTTGTAGCTACGACCTTTAGCTTCTTGGCAGAGTTTTGCCCCAGGAATTACTCTACAACATCTTGAGCTTGAGAAGGCCATGAAATACTCCAATACTTGAGTAGAGGCAGAGGCGGTCCTCCTTAGCAGCCATCGTGTTGTTAATGTTAGCAGTGCGGCAAGGCAACCCCGGGCCCTGCGATTTTCTTTGGTGTGGCTCAAACCTTCGTAAATGATCTCGCCATCGTCCACTAATACGCCATCTATCGTATACACACTGGGGCGAAGCTGTCTACAGATGCCAGAATGTTTCTTTATGGTCTGACAATATCGATGAGCTCTTCGGCTTGGTCGAGGCGATGATGTGTAAGGCTGTTCAGTATTGTCTCTCGTGTCTGGATCGGCATAGACGCTCAAGTGGGTGCCGATCCCAGGGAGGTAGGGTTCAATTAGTTTTCGCGAACTGGTGGTGGCAAGCTGTCCCTATCGCGTCGTCGATATCAAGTATTACTCCAAAGCTTATTGGTAACACCTGCACCATCGGCACCGTAGGCGCGGAACGTCGCTGTTAGTATGGACAATTTGCTGAGAGCAACGTTATTTGACGGGTTCGGAGAGATGGGCTCACTATTCTTGATGGGTCCGTTGGTCTTTCATGGATTGTTGACCTCGTCAGCTAGACTGTTCGGGTTTGCGTTTGCAGTTCATGAAAACGGAGCAAGCGGTTGTACGGCTTGGTTCTTGTTGAGTGTCAGTCCGTGTGCATGCGTGCAGCCTTTGTGGGTATAAGCTCACTCATCTTCGTCATATCTGGGATCGCATGTAGGGAGGTAAGGGTTGCTGATCAATTCCAGTTGGGTGACCGCTCCACTGCAACTTCGGCATGTCCGAATAGGAAATCTATCGTATTACCTAGAGGTCGATAAATCAACGTGGAAAGGTTATTATCGTGAATCTGGTTGGCGTCAGCGAAGTAATTAACGTGGTCCGATAGGTGTTTATAGAGGAAAACGAATGAACGATGACGGGATCTTTTCTGCCCTCGAGGTTGGGTATGGGAAGGCAATGATAGGTAGGCAAATCGCTGAATGCGGCTATCTATTGTTTTGTTGAGGTCTCGGCTGCGGTTGTCTGCTCGCGGGCATCGTTGGTGTGATGTCAGCATACAGCCGGAAGCGGTACCTCTTATCGGGGTAAGGCGAGGGTTGTCTCTGTTTGAGTGTAGGGTCGTAGGTATGTCCTCTTATCGGTGCTACTAGGAGGGAGCCTACTCGCTGTGTCATGCGTGGGAGCACTGAATCTTACTCAATGTGAACCACTACGGCTTCAGGTCCTAGCGGATGTCAGTCGTACCGATGCTGATAAGTTTGCCACTGTATGTGGTCGTCATCGGGATACTGGTAACTCCGACATGACAAGGCTCATCTCTTCTGGGACCTTTCAGGAGCCCTCTATGGATCCGAGCGGATGTTGATACTAATGAGTGAGTACGAGAGTATGAGTCAAGCCTTGAGCAACTGCATGGCGAAGTAGAAAGGCTCGTAATAGCGGCGCCTGTTATGGGTATTATGTTAGCCACACGAATACCTCTGCTGGAGGCTCCTTGGAGGAATGTCCAGGAGCTGTAGATGACCAACTTGTCCCATGGGAGGTCCATCGGTAGGATAGTGCCAAGGTCGGCTCGGAGGGCTAGGGCAGATATAGTGGACTGCTGAGGGAGGCTGAGAGGCGTTACCATTGTGGAGGTGCCTGCGAGCCTGGTACGCCCCTGTTCGGCTGGTCGGAGGGTGCAGGCAAAGGAGGTGTAGGAGTGATGCGTTGACAGAGTTGTATTCGTTTACTAGGGAGGGCTTCGAGATGGGGTCGGGGATAAGCCGCTAGAGCCTTGTGTGAAGGGCATCATGGAGGATCTCCAAGGGCAGGCTAATGCGAACGCGTAAGAGGCGCTGTAGAGTAGGAGACTCCTCCTCGTGTGCAGTACTCTATCGCTGGCTACTGCGATACCGCTGTTGTTGTCGGGCTTGTGTGGGGCTCTACTGTGCTGCAGTAGAGCTCAGAAGCGGCTCGAGGGTCGTCGGCAGCAGCAGCAGCAGCAACACGGCCTCTACCAGCTGGCACCATCAAGTGAGCCGGTATTGCAGCGGCCTTTCATCTGTGCCTCCTGGTAGCTGAGCAGCTCGGCTTGCTGTCCATAATGCTGGGTGAGGATAGCACTGAAGACAGTGATGATGAAAACTGATGCCATCATGCCATCATGTTTCACCATTGTTTTTACTTTACCCTGTCGGGCTCTAGTCGTATCCATCGGACCCGGGTGGTAGTGCGAAACTATTTCTTTTGTGTTCAGCTGAGTATTTTTGAATAATGTCTCCCCGACTCGGTACCTTCCTGTTGAAGGCCCTCGTTCTGTTGGGATATGCTCATGCTTGGGGAGAGGATGGTCACTCCATCGTAGCGGCAATTGCTCAGCGGATAGTATCTGATAGAGTCAGTAATAGGGGGTTCACCGGACACGCACCAAGTTGTTGCTGAAAGCATTATAGTTCCGAGAGAGCTCGTGAATGTATTTTTTATACGGTCTCGCTGCGGAGGGCTCGCTGAGGACGCCTTCACGTGACATTTAGTCTCATTTCCCATGGAAGATGTCGATGATGTCCTTATCAGTTGAGGGGGTGAACGAAACACTTGGTAGAGGACAGGATATGATAGGCGTCGCCTGTTGGGCTGACAAGGCCTCTCATAGTGCTCAGTAATACGGAGTGTGTTCAGCTGCTGCTCATGAGCGACGCTGATTGCGAAGGTATCGATGGACAGCTCCCCTTCACTTCGTCGATACTCCTACCAAGCAGTGTCAGATGGTCTATGAACGTGACTGTCGTGATGATTTTTGTGTTATTGGCGCCATTTATAATTACACTAATAGAGCTATTGTAATAGAAGGAGATGAGGTTACCTCGGTATGGATACAGTGTGTTCGGCCTCGGACTCGGGTATCTCTACTGTATTACTATAAAGGGTGATTTAGAGTGCTAATCGCATTATATGGTAACTCAGTGTATCTTTAATCGAGACTAAGTCGGACGTGTTCTGAATGACATTCAAGAGCCAGCGATAAACGAAGGTTGACATCTTCTCTCACTTGATCTCGATGAAGCTCTGGCTGACTTCAATCTCGGCGCTATTTTGTATTCAGTCGAAGAGCGTCTCTCGGGCGGAACGCGAGTTCGCCATGAAACTGGTGATACATTTTCTCGGGGACATCCATCAGCCCTTGCATGTGGGTTTCGGGGGTGATCGCGGTGGAAACAATATTCACGTAAGTTCACCGGCGACTACACGACTGCATGTAGTCGAGTTAAGGTTACCACCGACTTTGCACCTCCTGGTCCCCGTCACAAGGTATCGAGTAAGCTTCATCAGGTGTGGGATAGTGGTTTGATATTACAGTAGGGCGGAAGGATTCCGAGTTGATAGTGATGAGGATCTTTTTCACAATTAGAGACGAGTTCGAGCTACGCGTTCAACGTCGTAGAGAGCACAGGAAGATACCGCCGCATCCTCCGTATAGACATAAATTCGAGGAGAGATGGTATTAATGGGCAGAATAACAGCGATTATCCACAGGGATATCTGCGATAGTTGCTAATATCACTAGTTAGTCGACTGAGGTTGATCGTACTCACCAGTGCAGCATAAGATCCCGTATCTGCTGATCAGGCATGAGCTCTTCGAGCACCTGTGGACAAAGCTGTCCAAGGGTGGGGAGTATGCCAAGCACCGTGAGGAGTGGCTGGCACCATGTCGACAGAATGGTCTTCAAGAATGCACCAAGACGATGGCTGAAGAGAGTCTAGCAGTGGCCTGCACTGCTGCGTGGGTGTCCATTACCCACCTCGTGTTTCAGTGGAGACAATAGGTACCATGATGAGTACCGCCGATGGATTGCAGATGGGGACGTGCTGGACCGCAATTACTTTCTTACGCGGAACCCGCTGATGGAGGAGCAGTTGGCCAAAGGAGGGGTACTGCCGTTCTTCAGCTTGGAAATGCCCAACAGCGTACTCACCCGGGTTTCGTGGTGTAGGTTCGGCTCGCCTGGGTACTTCAGCAGATGTTCGGCAGCAACCGTCATCGTCATCGGGGTCGCAAGCCGACAACGGGCGAAGATGTGGTAGTCGAGTATGTGTAGTGTTTGCGAAATTAGTTTTTTGATGCCGTCGGGGCCCTCGAGGGCACGCCGGTTGCAGAGAAGTGCATATTTCTATCAAAAGTTCATCCGGTTGCGTTGGTCTGCTCTTGTTATTGTCCATATGGGCCACTCTGATCTTGAAAAATTGTATTAGGGACAGCGCCTCTTCCTTCAATGTGGCCCACGCCCCCACAGGGCTCCAACAGCGGCAACATGGCTGCGTATCAGGCCATGCTGTGGCAGCAGCAACAGCAGCAGCAGCAGCAGCAGCAGCAGCAACAACAACAACAACAACAACAACAACAACAACAACAACAACAACAACAACAACAGCAGCAGCAGCAGCAGCAGTGGTAGGGCCTAGGGGGTGCTGGATTGGATGCTTGTTGTACCTTATTGGCAACCACTACGATTTTTTTCCAATTCTGCGTCTACTAACGTATTGATTGGCGATGTCCCCCTCAACGACAGAGTGTCGGCTGCTGGCCGAACGTGAGTGCCACCCAGCACCTTCCTGGTTACACCATTCAACGTCTCCGTGTATAGTCACCACTGTGCTGCTAATGGCGACTTTCAGGCCTGGCAGCGCGCCGTCTGCTCTGCCGCGGATCCCCCCACCCGGGATGCTGGGCGTCCCGCCACCGATACCTCAGCATGTGGCCTCGATCGGCATGCCTCCGGTGATGCCGCCTATGATGCCCTTCGTACCCCTCGTAGCACCACCGATGCCCATGGCTAGGCACGGAGCAGCCATCCAGGGGGTAGGTCGCGAGGGACAAGCTGACGATTGTTCATTCAATACTCAGCCTCATGAAGTGGTAAAACGCCTCTTCCCTCAGGCTTCATCTTCGAGTTCGATTGAGCCGATGAGAGCAGCAGCGTGAGACCCCAAGAGCGCTGTATGTGCACCAACCATAGTTTGTTGGTCTTCTGACAGGCCTGTCTGGGAGCGAGTCCATCTCCCTTCTGATACCGCGGCTCGAGAAGCACTCCGATCGAAGCTTCTTGAATGGGATATGGAATTGGATGCCCATGGAGAGGCACTGCAAGGGAGTGCCCATCTTGCTGAAGGTAGCAGTGGTAGTAGCCGTACATGTAATAGACTACGGTGTTACTTCAGACATCCGCCACGCCGTGAACGAGCTTTGTACTAGTGTGTCTGAGCAGCAACGTATACAGATGTCATTGTACAGTGCAATGGGTCATGGTAAAGGACGGAGAGGGGGCACGCAGTATTACAGTAGGTGAGGTCGCTGTTGAGCTGTCGAACTGCTGAGCTTTTAGGCAACAAGGTAAGCCTGCATAGGGCGAATCTACAGGGTCTCCAGCAAGCCATGGAGAAGGTAGTGTTGCTATCGCCATCGATTCTGGAGTTGAGTATCACTTGTGGCAGCAGATAACAACGTCATTGCAGTCGTTGGATGAGGACAAATGTCCAGCTCTATCGGAGTGGCTGAACGGTCTCACCGCCACTACCGACAAGGTCAATGGGGCCTTCCTTCATCAGGATCTGTCGGAGAAGGTAGGAGGCCGCACCTGCCTCTGGTTGGCCCGGGTCCTGTTGGTTTTGTGAGGCTGCAGTGTCTTCAGGTGGTGGACCCATCCAGCTTCGTCTCCGGGTTGGAGAGCATTCGAGATGCCATTAAAGCGTGCGATCCATCTCAGAATGTGAGAAGGGCTCGGCATTCATCGTTTGTGATTTTTGTTGCCAGACTCAAGTCGTTGGCAGTATTGGTCAAAAGTTGGGGACGCTGGTCACAGAAATTGCGCGGTTTCTGACGGAGGTAGATGGTTACGAAGAATCCATGGTGGCACTGTGCTATGGCAGTCTCGGCAAACACTCCAGAGGATCGTCAATCGGCTTAGTCAAGAGGAATCGATGCCATCCCCGACAGAGGAGGTAGGGCCAAGCACTGCGAGAATAGGTATTGCTGTAACTGGAATACTGTCAGGCCTCTGTTACTAGTTGTAGTTGGAACCCTGCCTTGGATCACCTCCCGATAGATGACCACCGGCCTACCATAATGGATCGTATCACCAAACAGACGGTTACGCTCATCCACGGCGACACAGGTAAGCTCAGTCGATGTAAGCAGACCTTCAGACCACCGGCTCGGCTCAGGCTGCGGGAAGAGCTCGAGAGTACCACAATTCATAATAGAGGCGGATCCCAACGCCAAGATCGTCGTAACCCAGCCAAGGAGGCTGGCAGCTATCACGTTAGCCCACCGAGTGCGAGATGAGGTAGATTCTTGCGCGCCACGAAATTCATGTCTATTGAGTCGAGCATGCTGTTCCCCTGTGTGCTTCAGCTCACAGCGTGTGGCAAGGATGGTGCCTCCTTGGTCGGGTATCGAATAGGTGGAGGAGAGAGAAGCGAATCATCAGGCGCTGAAGAGCCTCGGATTCTCTTCGTTACTACAGGCTATCTCCTCCAGAGTCTCGTCCAAGACCCCATACGACTGTACACCAAGTGGACCCATGTAAGGCGAGCATATATCTCTGTTCCGTCCATTGCAAATTCTTAAGGCTCCCAATAGGGCATCTGTCTAGCGATAGCACGAGCTGACGGAATGGGGGTATGTAGCAATTACTGCTTTGTAGGTCATACTGGACGAAGCACATGAGCGTGGTATGGATGTCGATCTGGTGATGTCTATAGTACGACTGATGAGAAGGCAGTCGGTGTCCCCTGACTTCAAGATAGTCGTAATGAGCGCAACTCTACAGGGCAAGGTAACTGTTACTTTTATTGACGAGACTAGGCTTGTATACTATAGGTGCTCGCTGACTATTTCCGGGATCTCAATGCTGGTGTCTCGGGTGGGTCGTTGAAGCCTATATACGTCGGTGTCAAACGATTCGCAGTGGAGAGGTGTGTCACTTTTTTCGCCGTGCTTTGCTATCTCCGCCGGGGTTAGTTACTACCTCGATGATCTCTGGGGTCTGTCTCGGCCCCCTGACCCCTCATCTACTACTGTAGCTGACACACTGAGAGCTCGGAATTCAGTTTCAAAGGTGGGTTAAGCGGGCCTTGTGTATGGTGAAATGCCAGGGTTTCTATCAGATATTAGCGAGTGATGCAACCGAGGGAATCAACAAGCTCACTAAACTTCAAGTGGATTAGCTGATTTGATGCTCTCTGTATATCAGCATTTCCCTTTTCAGGACTCGGCGATCGAGGCCGTAGAGAGCAAGATGGTCCCTGGTGGCACAATAGGACTAGTGGATCTCAAGGACAGTCTGGACCTCTGGGGTGACTCTCTGGGGGTACGATTCTACTGCCTGCTTAGCCGCTTTGTGGTATCATCTTGTTTGGCATTGTTCAGCCCTCGGCGGCCCCAGACTGCGTCACCAAACTGGCGGCCGTGAATCAGGCAGCCAACCTCTCGCCATCGACGAAGTACGAAGTTGATCTTTCCATTGCTATGCTTCATCCGCCTCGTAATGGCTCTGCGCTTCTCGTCCGATCGCTTCATCTCGAGAGTTCTATGTTCGTGCCTTGTGTCGCTCCCTTCGCAGCTTACCCTCCTACACTGACCGCATCACAGGCGGTACCTCATAAGTCGCTCTGTGGGAACGGCTTTCTGGTGCACCCCGAGGTGGTCTCCTACTCGTATGGGGGTCTTTGATTAATTATCAATGATTGCTACGTACCTTTGTTATGCTATTACATGGCTCAGGTACGATGTGTTGGTCTGGAGGCTCATTCAGCACTTTTGTGATGGTGGGGATAGCGTGATCGTATTCTTACCTGGTATTGCGGAGATCTTCGACCTCAATAACTACTATAGGTCTATGATCGAACCGACACTCATCGGGGTGAGGTCACTGTCTTTCCGTTCACTATTACTCCATTGTTAGAGAGCAGGTACGATGTGAAGTGGTGGTACTGCATAGCACAGTCCCTATACAGTACGACAGTGAGGGCAATCTACCTAGGCCTGGGCCAACAGAAGTCCGAGTGTAAGGAGGCCTCAACAGTCCCGACTTGATGGAGGCTTTCTTAGGTATCTATCTACCAATATAGCCGAATCAAGCGTCACCATACCGGGGGTTAAACTCGTCATAGACACGTGTATTGCGAGGCAGGTATGTTTTGTGTCAGCTACCAACACGAGGTCGATCGGTTTCTCCGTGTTAGGTTGTATACGACCAGACGCGCGAGACGGTTGGGGATACGTCTTACCGAGCTACCTTGAAGAATGTATGGACGAGCCAAGCATCGTCAATGCAGAGAATGGGCCGTGCTGGTAGAGAGAGTAACGGCTTATGCGTAAGGGACTTTTCTTGGCAATACGGCATGGCTCACTGCTCTAGATACGCCTGGTGACGCGGAGATGGTTCAAGACTGGTATGGCAAAGTATGACACCTGTGAGATGCGACGTGCTCCTTTGGAGAAGATTTACCTCAACAGCAAGTACCTATGTCAGCAGCTGATGAAAAGAATGCCTAGGCTTGGGTAGGCGACCGTCCCTGTTGTGCTCCCGCATTCTTCATTATCATTTAGGCTGCTAACTGCGAGGTCATTGCTACTCGAACACACTCCCGAACCGCCGGTAGGAGCTGCTGTTGTCAGCGGTTGCTAATATGGAGGATTGCCTTCAGGGTTTGGCCTCACTGAATGCTACAGTAGATGCACTAGAGCGGTATGGCGCTTTGACGCCGAGCCCAACAGGGACCGAGTAATCGAACAACTTCGCAATTTTTGCATCGCTGAGGATACCGGTCCTCAGGCAATTGTCGGAGATAACCATTCTGGGGAAACTGTGCATCATCATGCCATTGGAGTTGAGACTGTGCAAAATAGTAAGGTGTGTGATAGGCTTCTAGTATCCATGGCACTTTGTAGATCCTACTGAGCGTCTGGCTGGGCTGTGCTCTGGACGGGGTACTCATCGCCTCCGCCCTCTCCTCACAGGATCCATTCACAATGCCTAGCATGCTAGTCATGAAAGAATGGAGACAGTTTGGGCGGAGTGCTAGATCAAGCTTCGAGACTAGGTAGGTTTGTTATCGTGTTATCGGGTGAGGGTCCTGACTCTACAACAGGTCTCGTATGGACGCCGGGTCGTACTCGGAGCCATTGATGCTCCGCAATCTCTTGCGGAACTGGCTTGTGGCGTACTATCACTCAGGCGGGGCGGACGGCAGCGATCGGCAGAGCATTTTGAAGCACACTATGGAATTCTGCAGGTGAGTCTAGTTGTTCCTGTGGTGGGGATAGTCCTATTGAGGACAGGTCTACGAAATTGGCGGTGATACCTCAACGGCTGACAAACATCATCATGACTGTCATGGACGTGAGCAATAGGCTATTAGGCCTCTTACAACCCGACACCTTGGCCCACAGACAAGTAGGCTGAGGAAGGGTCCCTTGGTATCTCCGTCTGTTTCTACTGCGAGCCCGATTCTTTTCTACACTATATGTCGAGGCTCTGCCTGACGCTCTTTCGATATCCTGCTGTTGCAGATATCCTGTCTGCTTGAGCTATTGGGTTTGGGAGATGATGTGGCCAAGAAGGAGGTGGTCGAGAGCCTGGAGAGTTTTGGTGCAGCAGACGATGCATTGATGCAAGTAGGTGGTTAGGTTGCCTCTCGTGGTTACCTCATTCCTCGCTAGGCGATGCTGTGCGGCGCGTTTATGCCCAACCTCGTGGTGGGCCATCCAGGAAAGCCGTCGAGTGACTGCGAAGAGTCTCCTCTCACCCTCAGTCTTCAGATGGAAGTGAGTCAGCTCTTCTTCAGATCATCTTGAATCGATTGTATGGGTAACAAGCTACAGTGTCATGGTCTGCATAGACGGATCGCTATTAGAATGCCCTTCAAGCCGCCAATCCTGCTTGAGCGGCCGAGAGAGTTCATCACGGGTTCGGACCCTGCTCGAGCATTATCTTCGTCGGTTTCAGAATCCTACCGAGGTCAGAGTAGCGGCACTACGCGAGGGTCTGATGTCCAGCGGTGTTCTGAGCAATAAAGACAGAGTTGCTATAGAAGCCACTCACACTGGGGTAGTCCTCCGAGCATCTCCTCGGCGGCGAGGCGAAGCAATGAAGCGTGAGAAACTCAGTGATGATGATAAGGAGGAGCGAGCTAGGAAGCGGCGTGTGACTGCGGTGGGTATGACAGCGATGGATGAGGATCTGAAGGCATTGAACGAACTTGCCGAGGTGAGCTCTCGAGGATATGATATCGGAGGTGTTGAATGATGTCTGCCAGATACAGGTAGATGGGCGAAGTGAAGAAGACGAGAAGGAAAAAAGTAGTCGTGACTCCTATAGAGCGCAGAGTGGTGAGGTAATCCAGTGGCAGGTTGCGACAATACACTGGGGGTAACCTGGAACGATGCTGAGGATGCATGGGTTGTCAAGAGGAAGGAGGCTATAGGAGGTATACTAGCCTACATCACTTTCTCTATGACCCCTTTCTTCACAGGCAAAGACATAGTAATTCGAAAAGCCTTCGTGGCTGATGAGAATACGAGCATAGTGAAGTCCCGTATGGATGCTATTAATTGGTGATTTGCAGAGGCAACTTCAATTGATTGTACGTCCTACGTAGGTTCCTCGGAGGTTCGGCTGCTCTCGAGTTTCCAGCTGAGCTTAGCCCCCCTTTCGAGGACGTTACTTCTGTATTGAAACTCCTTACTAGCGTGCTCGCCAACTGTCAAAAGGGTCGGCCCGGTCAACTGAGTGCCTTACCTAGCTCGGAAGGGGAAGTAGTCATGCACCATCATGGCAGCATCTGGACAATCCTGTTTAGATTTCTGTCCAGCCTATAGAGAGGAAGGCGGCAGTGCGATGGAGGACCGTGGGAGATCCCGTGGGCGAGGGTGGGTGTGACGATGGGGGTACCGCAGCCATATGCAATTGGCGGAATGTTCTGGGGAGCCTTGCCGACTACGAGGAAGGATCCCAGCACAAAACGTATGCCATTGAAATCTCGAGCCACAGATTGTACATCACTCGAGCTATGTCAGGTTTTTTGCTGTTTTTGCATCATTGCAGTCTGTTGGTAAACAGTGTATGGTGGACGGAGTGACATTATTGAACCCCACTAATGCGCTTTCCTTAATCCTCTGCTTCCTAGGGACGAGGTAGCGACCGCTCCCTGCAACACTCCGAACGCTTCTTGCTATGGTTAGATATCATCGAGTTGACGTCACGGTGAACATATTTGCCCGGCGGGTGACCTCTGTGGAAGTCATGTCCCTCCAAATGGATAACCTTGATATCCCGCTTGACGTCTTCACGAATATCGACAGGATTCGTCGAGAATTGAATCGGATTTTTGAAGGTATGATGATACCAACTGTTTTCGGCTCATCCTTGGGCACATCTTCAGCATCGAGTGCGAACTTCGCGAAGCTGTTACGAGAGTCTCGAGCCCTCCCTCGGTATTTGTCGGAGATGCTAGTACCGTGGGAGGATGCCGAATCGATTCCTGCTGCCTTTGAACTTCTCAAGGAGGAGTACAACCAGAACCTGGCTGCCGATCCCGAGTTCGAGATGAACCCCACTGTTACACTGCATCTCTCCGAGAACGTATCTACTCCGGCAACGTCGTCGACTGAGCCAAGCAACAGCGGTTTTATATCATGGGATGGTGGAGCGGTTCCGCACTCGGCCAATCAGCAGTCGATTGCTGAGGCTAACACGGAGTTGCTACCTTGCTACGATCTGGAAGCGAAGGTGGAGGATCGTATACGCCGGCACAATAGTGTAAGCTGGAAGGAACTGGGTCAGCCGATCCCGTCTATCCAGCAACTCCGTTGTACTGCTGCTCCTCTTTAGCTCATGAAGTCGCTCACCCGTTTTGCCGGGTATTCGGATGTTATTGAGACTCACTTATTTCGAGCAGCCTCTGCTAGGAAGGCTCTTGATCGCGCTACCCAAGAACCGGACGTCACGAGGCGTGCCGAAGCTATCGCCAAGTACTCCACTTCTCAGAATGCTAGTCGGGGCTGTTCAGTAGTCCATCGTATCCTTCAGAGTCTTCGACCTTCTCACTCGATGTGGCGAGGGTTTAGCTGAGGTTCAGAATGAGCTCACCGCGTTTGAGCGAGAGTGGACATCACTGGACGCAGACGAAGAGGTAAGTCCGGCAAATGTTGTTTCTCCTGAGTGAGCTGATGCCCTTCTCAGGGTGCACCCAAGGTGATGCGTGGGAGAGCGAAGTACATTTCGGACGTTGTCCGCACGAAAGCTGACAAGTGCCGCTCTATCGTTGCGGAAATCAACGCTGAAGGACTTCGAGCACTCGACGATATTCAGAGTTGCATAGCAGAGTCGAACTCTGTGTCATCAGCTTGACTCACGTTTCGCTTCAACTTGTGGTGTTCGTGTCCGCCTCCCGTTCGTCTCATTGCTTTCTTCATGACAGGTTAGGATTGTAACAATCCTAATCTGTATCCATGGCAGCTATCTGATTTTCTATGAACCCTGATGCACCCTGAGATCATCGCGTCTCCCACCAGGAAACGGATAGTAGCCTGCTATTAGAAGTGTAACTGGCTCAGTAAGGAGTTCGAGATCAGGCCAATAAATGAAATGCGTCGGGAAATATCGTCATGTGAAGGGGTGGGTTACCTTGTAAGCCGTTAGGCTGGATGGTGTCGGGAAGTGAACTTTCACTTGCATTTTCTTGTCTCTATGTCCGACAAATCAGGATGGTTATCATCCTGAGCGCCTCCGCTCCTGTACTTGAGGATATTCGCGAAGTGACTCTCTGGCTTCACTTGATACCGACATGTTCTATGACTCCCCTCCTGAGACACAGTTTCGATAAAGCTTTCGTCTCGCGGTCTCGTGCTGGATAGTCGCTGAATTATCACACCTGTGTGGCGACTCACGACTAAGTACTAATATAAGTTATATTATACACCAACATTTCCGGACGACTATACGCTTGATGCAGACTAGTAGGAAACCTCTTGCCGAATATCTCGTCTAGAGCGGTCTCGGCTTTAGGAGTGATCGGTCAGGCAGTCTGACCAGGGTAGTCTGACTCAGACTACTCGGCGATAGAACGTGCATGTCCAGGGACATGGATCGACTGTCACTCGGGGGTATTAACTGCGCAACAGTTGCGCAGTTGCGCCGCAACTAGTTGACGACGTAACTCATCATGAGTTACTCATGCCACAATGGCCATGTCGAAATTTGAGCAGTCGCTCTTCAGATGATAAGATCAGAAGCATCTCAAGAAAACGCAAAGGCTGTGAATTACAATCGCAGGTGCGGATAGGTGGAAATCTGCGGTTTGACTGTCGAACTTTGACACCTCGGATGCTGTAATCGCCGATTACAATTACCAATTACCGTAATTGGTAAGAAGATGTATAACAATCGAAATTTTCGCTTCGAAAGTTGAAGGCGGAGAGAATGAAGGAATTGGTACTCACAGCATCTCATAGCAATCCATACTCACAGCAATCCCCTCGAAGTCGAGAGCTCGTTCATTCCAGAACAAGAAAGGTGAAAAAGTGACATAAAGAGTTTGGTAGCTTCTCACTCATAGCACTGTTGAAGAGGTTGCTGTGAGCTATCCATGAATTCGTTGATGACTTCCATGACACCACGGGGATCCTCACTTACAGGGGAGAGGCTCCCGCCGGAAACCTGCGCATATATTCACTAAAAAGGCTATCACACACTGTGGCGTGTAGGCTAAATCATCGGCGACTGTCAACACCTATGTAGGAAAACATGTGGCCTTATGTATGGCCTCCAACCTACACGGACACCAGGTTGCAGTAAGCCCGGGAGAGAGAAGTCCGAATTGACCAGAACGGAGGGAATAAACCGATAAGAAATCTGAAGACAGCCTCATGATGGTATCGCCTCTCCGCTAAAACTTGAAACTTCGCCAAGAAAATTTTCTCACTTCAGCATTAGCGCCAATGAATTTTTCGCCTACTCTCAGGGAGGATTTGAGTTCTGGTCGCCGCAAGAAAGAGATAGCCAAGAGAAAACCCTGTTGATAGCGAGGGTCATAGGAAGACGCACTTGTTAACTACAAGGCTTTAGCAATCGCATCGAGAGGAACTGCTAGCTATAGAACACTGCTGAAATCATGCTGAACTCCATCTTGATCTGCAGTACCCTGTCTGCGCCACATGACAAGCTGAAAACGGTGAAGGTGACGGAACCACACCTCTATAATAGAGGCTCTATTACTGTAGTAGTATTACATGACTCGGGTTCTCCTTCAGACACTAACTCGGATGGTGATAGGAAGTGGGTCTCCAAAGGAGATTGGCGGGTGGGGATCAATGGAGACTCTCGCATCACTATTTCCGCTCGCGTGACGTTCCGTCGACTTGTGATTTATGGGTTACCTCTCTATAGATGTTTCTCCGTCACCAACACCCCCGCCAAATGTAGTTCCTCAATTCATACAGAGGAGTGCCGCTGGTGTCTCCAATGTTATGCCTTTCGGCTCAAGGAAGAGCGCGTCCTAATGGAGGTCCATCGATGAGAAAAGAGTCGGTTGAAATTGCTCCATGTTTGCGAGTGGCTCTTCTAGTTGACTCTGGTCCAGAGGCTCCGGATCGAAGGTAGCTGCCGGTTAGATATCCCGGATGGCCGCCCGGGGTCTCCTCGAAGGCGCAGGGCCCGTATATCCTGGATAGCCTGCTATCACCTACCTCGGTATCAGTTCTGTAGGATCGTAGTTCGATGGTACTTGGGATCGATCGGCTTTCTGGGCTCTCGTGCTGCACAAATGATCCGGAGCGCCGATGCCCTTGTACCCCTCACAGGGAGGTATTCAGGCTCCTGGTTCCTGCTTGCTCAAGAGTTGATAGTTTAACTATCAACACTCAGAATAAGAGGTTAGCTATCATAGTTAACATTTTATTCTCGCAAGAATAGAACTTGTACTTGAAATCTTTTCTTGTAAGAGCCGAGTCGGCTCAGCCGACCTGACTTGAGCAGTGATCGGCCAGACTATCAAGTGCTTGATACACTCGTCACCTTTGTGCTTATCGAAGTGAGTTGGCGTCCAGCACTAAGGTGCTGGGCGTCTGGAAAATGTCGTCGTCCCACCCTTCCCATCCAGGGGCTTGCCTGGTAGGAACGTTCCCTCCCTGGCTGATCAATTCGCGACACGATCTCTTTCCTCAATGTTACGCAAGATCGCGGACGAAAGCCCGGAATTTCCTTGGTGATAGCTCGCGCATGCCCGAAAACATGGCTCGACTGTCACAACTGAATTTTTCAGGCTACCATTCGGGGATAGTAACTGCACAACTAGTTAATGGAATGACAGATACCCCAATGGACATATCAACATTGTCATCAACGAGTAACGTCGACTAACTTAGTTAGTTGTAGACCACAGCTTTTAGCCGTAGAAAGCATAGGATGGTTATATGAACGAACTGTGAGTAGTCCTAGTAGTTACTCGTGAAAGGATAAGACCCAAAGAATGTAGACATGAAGCTCACAAGTATACGCACATTTCACACGTGCGAAAAGGTCAAAAAGTTGCGATTGCGCATTTCGGATGATATAATTGGTGATTAATGATAAGTTGAGGACCAAAAAAGACAGCCAAGAGAATATCTCGTTCACCTCAGAACAACCAAGACAACGGAGTGACATGAAGAATCTGGCAGCACATCCCCCAAAACACTGTTCAGGAGGTTGTTATGAGCCATTCATGAAGTCATTGATGGCTTCCATGACTCCACGGGGATTATCGCGCGCAGCGAGGTGGCCCGCCCCGTAAACCTGCGTATATATTCACTAAAAAGGCTATGACACACTGTGGCCGGGTTTACTTGTACAAACTCGTATTCGTGATTACTGCTGCTTCGTCGCAACCCAACAACCCGACCGGTACTATCCTGAATGAAGCAGGGGTGTTATCCAATCTATCGAAACGACCATGGAACCTTTTTAGACCTCAAGTGAGTCCCGGCAGAGTCTGAGTGTATGCTTATTCTTCCTTTCGACTGTCTCACCTTGAACTCCACATCCTTGGCGCTCCGGAAGGCATCTTTACCGGGCCAATCCAAGTCGAGCATCCACGTTTTCAGACCCATGAAGTTACAGATATAGTCTAAGTCACCGACAACGGTCAACACCTAAGTTATGTACAGAAGATACTCTAACCCATGCTATGATCTTCAACTTACACGAACGCCAGACTGCAGTAGGCCCGGGAGAAAGAAGTCCGAAGTGACCAGAATGAAGGGAATAAGCTGATTATAAACCTGAAGACCGTCTCTGATGATATCGTCTGCCCTAGGAGGCATGAAGCTTCACGTAAGAATTACTCAGAATTTTTTTCTGAGATTTCCTCACCTCATCATTATCGATGATGAATTGTTCGCTCACTCCGAGGAAGGTTTTGACTTCCGGTAGCTGCATGAATGAATCAACCTAGGGAAAAATCAGGAATTACTCAAACCAGGTAGACGCCTTCCCCGAGTCCTCATTGACTCCAATGAGGAGAGCTCACGTAGAGCGAGCCTTACATTTGGGGGGTCTCCCTCGTTGTTGCATCCATGCCGGTCTGGATGGGCACATTTGGTCGTAAGTTTATAGCTGACATGACTGTTATTTCGGATATCTGTTCAAGATAACCTGTAAGTGACTCACAAGTCCACTCCATTGTCGACCAGCGCAGTTAGAGATAGTTCTTCACACTGCTCACGGGCTGCCCTGCAGACGTTCGCTGGAGAAGAAATAATTGGCTCGATCCAAACTATCATGAAGTACGCTCCCTATTGCAGTTCTGTATCTTTTGCAGGCACCCGGGCATCCCTTGTTTCATTTGATCGTACCTTGTCGAATGGGAAAAGTCTATCACACTCATATCAGAGAGTGTAGGCACTATCAATATCTCTATGATGGGCTATCATAGAGATACGTTTGAAAGAGAGTATATATAGATATTGTTCCAATATCACTACCCCTCTACCGTGATACTATTTTTTGGTATCATTATGAGACTAACATGGTGTTCTACTAAGGCTCATTCGGGCCTTCTTTTCTTCGACAGTGGGTTCGACATGGATATCCAGAGTCATATACCAGTCTCAGACCGTACGACGATACTCACTGCTGCTTTGTGATGGCAGGCGCCGCAGTTTCGCTCTTGAAGGCCATCTCGGGATACAAGGGCCACCTGAAGTTAAGGAAGTGGAAGAGATACAAAGTGAAGGGTGGCTACTGAGCTTCGGCATTTATCATTGCGTTCTGGAAAATGATGCCCTTGAGGTTTATTGGGGGTTCGCTACCTTGTTTCAAAGCATGTGCGATCTGTGGGAGCAGAACGCCTGAAATACGCAGAACATCGTAATGATAGTGATATGAATGTTGTGCGTTCTATCACCCGCAAATGAGATCCCGACCAGATAGAAAGGGCCTTTGTACTTGGGGAATCGACTGAAAAACTGCCCTAAGAATCTGTATCTGATGATGATTGAGGAGATCCAACGAAATCCCATGAGATGCGCACTAACATGTTCATCACAGTCTCTCCTACGGCTTTCTCAGGTGGCCCTCCTTTGCTGTATCCCACCCCGGTGGGTTGATCCAACCAGATGCCATTTGCTTTGTTAGTCCACGAGTTCCTGAAACATTCATCTTGAGAATCATCAATGTGGACATCTTACGGGTTGATGGATGCCGCTGTTCCTTCTTTGTTTACCATGCAAGGACCGTTGTATCCGACCCCTGAAGCAGTTCCGCTCCCGCCTGGGCCACCATCAACCCATAGGAAGATCGGATCAGTTGCTGGATCGTTCCTCGATTCGAAGAACCAGAAGAAGTACCTGCCGACAGATCGCTCGCCGTAGCAGTAAACGGTAGTTCTCACTCCCTCTGTGGGTTTCCCGGGTCCACAGCATATCGCCCATGAACTTGCTCGACGTTGGGATCACAGAGCCCCCCTTTGCCATTAGTAATAACCTTGAGACCCTCCCAAGTAGTGTTCGTAGGACCTGTTTCATTATGAGACACATCTGGGGCTACATAAAGAGCTTCAAGCGTCCACAGGAGGCTGCTCAACCATAACGAACTCGCAGTAAAGAGCATGAGGGATGTTACTCAACTGCCTGAAGGAAATCTACATTTGAGTACAGGAAATCCGGACGAGGACATCATCGGGTCGTCGATTGATACTTTAGGTAGTCTATGCTAGTGACTCTGGCAAAATATTCCTGCGATCGACAAGGTTGGCAAGGGTGCCATTAGTAATCCTTAAAAAGTCTAACGGAAGACTCTAAAGGCGATCGATCGTTTAACGCATGCACACGTTAGTTACGCGTAGGACTCTCTCGGCGCCCTATACTGTCTAGTAGACAGTGTCTACTCACCACAGGCAGGGCCGCACAGTGGGACAACGTAGAGGGTGGCTGATGATGGCCCGGCCATCATGGCCGAACGAAGTCGATTTGATTGAAAGCTTAATGGAGTGTTGCGGCAGTGAAGTCATTCCTGTAACGGGAGAGTATGCAAATACGTGCAAGATACGAGTGCGACCATCCCGTGGAAGTTCCACGGTGGAACTCAACCAAGCAATTCCTCGGTTCCATGTGGAGCAGCTATGCACCACTGGAGTTGGTGCGCTTCAACGTCCCACGCGGAGACTCCGCGGGAGACGTATATCCGACTACGTCGAGTAGTCCACTTGTTCAGTCGGCACAGTGAAGCCGGGAAGTGGCTTAGATATCGGCCATTCTAAGTACTGTGAGTTACTGAGCGTTGCGACGGTCCAGTGGGGCCAACGAGTGGCTGACAAATTACCCACTTCAAGCACTGTGAGCAACTGAGTGTTGCGTAGGTCCAGTAGAACCATTGGCAGATCAGCCACTTCAGAAGAACGAATTAGATAAATGAACTTTGATTCAAGTAGAGTGGAAGGAGTTATTCATGAAATGAGAGTTCAAATTCGAAGTGAAAGTTCGATTTTTGTAGACCGGTCGAAAATGAAAGTTCGGATTCGTAAATGAAGTTTATAAATTCGGAAAGTTCAAATCCACCGAACACAAGACCAATTTCGACCAATGAACCCTTCGAACAGCTAAATCTTTAGGGTATGGGATGCGCGTTAAGTTGATGGCCAATCGCTGAATTCCATGTGTTATTGAGAGATCTGCTACCTGTAATGTTACTTGATGCCAGCCGACATACACCCTAATGAACTCGAATGTTTAACACTCAATGTTACGGATTAACAATCCGGGGTTATACATGAGAATCAGGATGCAACCGTGCAGTCCTCAAAACTACTACTGGTCCGGCGGCATTGGGACTCGCACCAACGTAAAACAGCTCTTTGTTGCTCGTCAGGAGCTAGGCCGCTTGAAGATTCCAGCTGATCCGTGTAATCCTAGACCTTGATCTTGGCCAAGGATTCATGCAAGAGGTGATCACGAGCTCTTAACTGTTGAGCGTTGCTATCGGATAAACGAACTGTCTGCGCTTCGAATTTGTATTGGACCAGCTGTTGGCCGCCAGCAACTCCCTGTGCGAGATTTGTGGAAACTCTCTTCTCTCACTATTTTCGCTCGCGTGACCAAACGTCACTGACGTTCCGTCGACGTGTGAGTGATAGGTTACCTCTCTATAACCGTTTCTCCGTCACCAAAATTTCCGCCAACCATAGTTCCTCAAGTCACACAGAGCCTCAGTGACAGAGGAATGCTGCTGAAGCCTCTTATGTTACAGCTTTCGGCTCAAGAGTAATAGCGACTCCTACTGGAGGTTCATCGTCAATGAGAGAAAAGTCGGTTGAGATTGTTCATGATTCATTGGCGATTGGCTCTTTGAGTCGACTCTGAACTGAAGGTAGCTGCCGGTTAGTTTCCCGCGTCCCATTCCCTCGGAATGCTCTTCGCTGCCCATGCGGGAGCCCTCTGCTGCTTTTTAGTTGAGAAATTCCAGGACTCGGCCGTTACTGGGCAATTACCAGAGCTGATGCGTGATGCGATGGCCTATATCCCTAGGCATGTGTTCACGCTGGACTGCACTACCGAAGAATTTATTCTCAACATAGACGAGATGCCAGACTTCATCCTAATGACTAGGATGAAGCCCCCAGGAACGGGTGTGTCCCGGAAACAAATTGAAATTACTCTCATCCCAAAAAATGGGATCTTATTTTTGGGCTAGGTAACCCTGAAGAACTGCTGCATAGGCAGTCCTTGCGATTTTGTTCTGTTCATTGTTGATACAGGATGGAATGTAATGTGGCTTTTTCAATGCGATGAGGCGCCCATCCAATCGCTTAGCGAGTCCTTGAGGAGTAACGGACACGCCGTGGTCCCTCATCTGATGAGGCTCATCAGAAGCGCAGCCATTTTCTTTAGCGTCACGAACGGATCATCAGAGATATAGGCCTCCACCGCGAGCAAGTGCTCTTCAGTTAATTTGATCCGACGTGCGCCACCCTTCGGACGGAGTGATGGGCTTCCTTTATCCACCCAGTACTTTGCAGTGGAACGAGCAACCTCGTGAGTTGATGCTACTCAAACCCAGCCCTGCCCTTGATTCGCAGCTCTCACGATGCGACGCCGTGTCGAAGAACGAGATCGTGTGTATGGACCTCGTCGATTCGCTGGAGGAGTGGCATCCTGTGTTTCCTCCGAGTCCGAGGCATCCTTCCGAATATGAGCTGTCT
>NW_003205427.1:5430-9205 GCF_000006405.1 Perkinsus marinus ATCC 50983 | reverse complement strand
AGCCCAATAAGTTGTGGGAGAAACGGTTTTTGAATCTTGCGTTCTTGCTTTTTCTCAATAGTATGTTGTGCACTTTGCAAGAGCCGCTTCCTACGGCCATGGTCGAGGTATGTGCAGCACGAGAGACAGCGCGACCTATTCCAGGCAGGGCCAACTAGGGCCGGGTCTCGGAGGAATAGCCTGCACAGTCTGTAGAAAAAAGCGGGCCGAAGGCCCGCGTAGAACCCTCCTAACTAACCTCCTAGGGGTTTGCCCACGTTCAGCCCGGAAAGTGCCCACGTTCAGACCGTTGGGCCTGCGCAACTTGAATTATTGAAACGCTGGCTACTTGCCTATCGCGTCCTCACGGTTGATTTTTTTCGGTTATGCTCAGTTCATCGAATCATTCATTCATCGTTCATTGAATCCGGTTCATAGATCCACCGCACTGGTAACCAGATAAATGTATATGCTATAGTTGAGACACTGCGGTGGATCTATAGCTCGGCTTCAGATAACCAAACACAATTATCGATACTCTAGCCGTGATACTTGATTCCGGAATTGCAACCCGATTAGTGTATATGATATAGTTGAGACAATGCTGAGGGTCTATGACTCGGCTCCAGACTATCAAACAGAATTACCGATACTCCAGCCGTGATACTTGATTCCGGAATTGTAACCCGATTAGTGTATATGATATAGTTGAGACACTGCTGAGGGTCTATGACTCGGCTCCAGATCACCAAACACAATTAGCGATACTCTAGCAGTAATACTTGATTCCGGAATTGCAACCCGATTAGTGTATATGATATAGTTGAGACAATGCTGAGGGTCTATGACTCGGCTCCAGACTATCAAACAGAATTACCGATACTCCAGCCGTGATACTTGATTCCGGAATTGTAATCCGATTAGTGTATATGATATAGTTGAGACACTGCTGAGGGTCTATGACTCGGCTTCAGATCATCAAACACAATTACCGATACTCTACAAGTGATGCTTGATTCCGGAATTGCAACCCGATTTGTGTATATGATATAGTTGAGGTACTACTCGGCTTCAGATCATCAAACACAATTACCGATACTCTAGCAGTGATACTTGATTCCCGAATTGCAACCCGATAAGTGTATATGATATAGTTGAGACACTGCTGAGGGTCTATGACTCGGCTCCAGATCACCAAACACAATTATCGATACTCTAACAGTGATACTTGATTCCGGAATTGCAACCCGATTAGTGTATATGATATAGTTGAGGTACTGCTGAGGGTCTATGACTCGGCTCCAGATCACCAAACACAATTACCGATACTCTAACAGTGATACTTGATTCCCGAATTGCAACCCCATAAGTGTATATGATATAGTTGAGACACTGCTGAGGGTCTATGACTCGGCTCCAGACTATCAAACACAATTACCGATACTCTAGCAGTGATACTGGATTCCGGAATTGCAACCCGACAAGTGTATATGATATAGTTGAGACACTGCTGAGGGTCTATGACTCGGCTCCAGATCACCAAACACAATTGCCGATACTCTAGCAGTAATACTTGATTCCGGAATTGCAACCCGATTAGTGTATATGATATAGTTGAGACACTGCTGAGGGTCTATGACTCGGCTCCAGACTATCAAACACAGTTACCGATACTCTACCAGTGATACTGGATTCCGGAATTGCAACCCGATAAGTGTATATGATATAGTTGAGACACTGCTGAGGGTCTATGACTCGGCTCCAGATCACCAAACACAATTACCGATACTCTAACAGTGATACTTGATTCCGGAATTGCAACCCGATAAGTGTATATGATATAGTTGAGACACTGCTGAGGGTCTATGACTCGGCTCCACACTATCAAACACAATTACCGATACTCTAGCAGTGATACTGGATTCCGGAATTGCAACCCGACAAGTGTATATGATATAGTTGAGACACTGATGAGGGTCTATGACTCGGCTCCAGATCATCAAACAGAATCACCGATACTCCAGCCGTGATACTTGATTCCGGAATTGTAATCCGATTAGTGTATATGATATAGTTGAGACACTGCTGACGGTCTATGACTCGGCTTCAGATCATCAAACACAATTACCGATACTCTACAAGTGATGCTTGATTCCGGAATTGCAACCCGATTTGTGTATATGATATAGTTGAGGTACTGCTGAAGATCTATGACTCGGCTTCAGATCATCAGACACAATTACCGATACTCTAGCAGTGATACTTGATTCCCGAATTGCAACCCGATAAGTGTATATGATATAATTGAGATACTGCTGAGGGTCTATGACTCGGCTCCAGACTATCAAACACAATTACCGATACTCTAGCAGTGATACTTGATTCCGGAATTGCAACCCCATAAGTGTATATGATATAGTTGAGACACTGCTGAGGGTCTATGACTCGGCTCCAGATCACCAAACACAATTACCGATACTCTAGCAGTAATACTTGATTCCGGAATTGCAACCCGATTAGTGTATATGATATAGTTGAGACAATGCTGAGGGTCTATGACTCGGCTCCAGACTATCAAACAGAATTACCGATACTCCAGCCGTGATACTTGATTCCGGAATTGTAATCCGATTAGTGTATATGATATAGTTGAGACACTGCTGAGGGTCTATGACTCGGCTTCAGATCATCAAACACAATTACCGATACTCTACAAGTGATGCTTGATTCCGGAATTGCAACCCGATTTGTGTATATGATATAGTTGAGGTACTGCTGAGAATCTATGACTCGGCTTCAGATCATCAAACAGAATTACCGATACTCCAGCCGTGATACTTGATTCCGGAATTGCAACCCGATTAGTGTATATGATATAGTTGAGACACTGCTGACGGTCTATGACTCGGCTTCAGATCATCAAGCACAATTACCGATACTCTACAAGTGATGCTTGGTTCCGGAATTGCAACCCGATTTGTGTATATGATGTAGTTGAGGTACTGCTGAAGATCTATGAGTCATAGTCATAGACTATGACTCGGCTTCAGAGTCATACCCGTCAATGTATATTTGACCCCGACACTGACAACTGTGCACTGCGCAAAATGATTGATAGAGCAACATGTACCATGCGTGCACTACATAGATAGTATCAGCCCGCGTATCCCATCGATCCCCGAGGCCACATTGCTTTGCTACATAGCAGCTGTATGATACTTTCCTTATCTCAGGTCATATCCCTGATTCTCCCAAGTAAGGAGTCCTAATCAATTCCTACCATTCCCAGACGCATTCCATCCATTAAATGCTGCTGACATACCAATGAGTGTTCGCATCCGTAGTATTACCTTTTTTGCGTTTCAATAATTCAAGTTGCGCAGACGGAGTCGGGCGCGCGCTAACATAAAAAAGGCAGAAAAAAGCCAGGCCTGGGGATCGAACGTAGGACATTTATGCCGTAAGCTTTCTAGTGTCTTAAAAGAGGAGCTGTGAAGCGGCCCATGAGGGCCGAGGCGTATGGGACACGTCCTTGCCTCTAGTACAAAAAAGCGGGCCGAAGGCCCGCGTCTCGGCTCTGGCAGGAGCCCCCTATGTGGCCACATACGTTGGGACCGAGATCCACATACGTTGGGACCGCTAAGCGCGGATTCGCCTCAGTAATAACAAGTCCGAGACGCCATTTGGCTAGTTCGGCCTCTCGAGACTTGTTTTCTTTCCCCATCCCAAATCCGCCCGGGACATTTCTCCTCTCATGCCCTATCTTTCACTTGACATGCTCCGGCTCACCGTCAGC
>NW_003205427.1:0-5330 GCF_000006405.1 Perkinsus marinus ATCC 50983 | reverse complement strand
TATAACAATGCGATAAAGTCGTTGCACTTATAAGAGCATAAATACAGCCTCCCTCATTGACGTAACACTCACTAACTCTCCGAGGTCTCATATCCACTGACTTTACTATGACTCTGTCAGGCAAAGAATCCGAAGCACTTTTACCCACAGCGCGCATAATATGTCCAATATACGCTTCATTGGGGCTTCTTTTCGATAATAAATAGCTAACGGTATCAGTGATCTCTTGGGGAGTGTTAATCAAGGTAATATCACTTAACCTATGGCATCTCGATATCAAGACCAAAAGTTGTTGTTTTTCCCATAAACAGTAATTATTGCCAGCTGCGGAAACCCCTGGACACATTATTCTACTGGTCAGACGATCAAGTGTAAGTCCAATGGCCCTATGCAGGGTTGAACTTACATGATTGACCACAGGAAATTGTTTGCGACGCATCAATAAATTTCTGACCATAATATCATAACCATATTCTCGAAATACTTTGATCTTAGCCCAGTCATTTGGTGGTGAGGATAAGTCAATAGTCTGAGGTCGTCTAAACCCAGGTGGCATAAGTAATAATTCTAGACCATCATCATCATTCGTCGGTAATCTAGAACACATACATAGCTGCCCTTGAGAATATCTGATAGAATCAACCATTCCATTCCTTGTAAATCTTAGAATAACACCGCAAGCCAGGGTCAATTTATGAGCCTCGAGACAATGATTATCCAAATTTTTGCTCAACTTGTCGGTCGCTCGCTTCCACGAACAACTCACACCACTATCGTTAATCTCATCAACACTATAACTTGTATACACAGTATCACCAGCCTCTTCTCTACTCTTCAAAAACTCAGCGAATGATTTCACAGCCAACCTCTCGCTAACTCTTTTACTGTAAACTTCGAATACTGTATGCCCACTTTCTCGACGTACTTCTTCAATAGATGTCCGCAATACACAATTATTGATTAAGGAATCACTCAAATATTCGTTATCTTCAGCAGATATATCTGCATACTCTTTTCTGAGTATCGTAATGCACTTTTGCAGAATTGGATCACCACCACATCGGACAGATTGATGAAGTATGTACACATCGAATAACGAATGGGTGTAGACAGAACTCCACAGAGAGTTACCGTGAATTTGACTCAATTGATGACAATCTCCACTGAGAAATAACTGACACCCACCGAATGGACAACGTGTACCACGGAGAGTACATAAAATCTCACTTATAGTGGTAAACAAACATTCGTCCACTAATCCACACTCGTCCAACAGAAAAACATCTACACTCAATAAATATGCAAGATTGAGTGCATCACGCTGTATATTAGAGATAGCATAATACGCAGCTTGCGAAGACGATATGTATGTTTGGGTCTTATTAACTTTCACACCGAAGGTTTTATGTACATGGCACCCACCGAGATATAGAGAACGTTCAGAACTCAACGTGATCACTTGAACTTCCAGACCTTGCGAACGAGCGAATGCTCCAAGGAGCATCATCAACGTCGTCTTTCCGTTTCCTGGACCTCCAGCGAGGAGCAGAAATGGTATGAAAACTCGTGACCCACTTACGAATGCATTTACTTTTTCTATGCCCACCGCCAGAATTGCATTCTGCTCTGTCACGGATGCAGCAGTTTGTCCAACAATCGGAGTAACATGAGGCGACCATTGCACAGCGTGATTAAACTCAGCAGTAAACAACACTTCGAAGGGAGGGATATTTGGGATATCCAAATCTTGCAAAGCATTAATAAAGCGATGCCGATTATCCAAAATTCTCCTCTTGAGCATTACAGAATGTTGTTGTTGGAGTTGTCGTAGTATAACCAAAGGGGACTCTACGTATAATATTTCCCCTGGATTAATACAAAAAAACCTCTCGAGTACACACTTGCCGGTACATAGGTTACGACAAAATGATTTGTACGAACCAGGAAGGCATTTAAGTTCTGTAATACCCCATTCGTTCAGAAGCAGTGTACATGATTTATTCGCTTCATGAGCTCTATACAATCCAGCCTTACTATATGAATGTAATAGTGATGTAGATGTAAATAGGTCAAGTTCTGTAGAATATCGTCCATAAAATAATAACAAATGTACCAACCATCGAGCCCCTGATGCAGGCAAAGTCAATGGAGACACCACCACAAGTGCATCTTTATTCACGCTGTCTACAAGATGCGGGAACGATGCTGGATTCAAGCACAGAGGGTGAATAACGCGACGAACATAGGTTGGGAATTCAGGATGAAACGGTCCATGCTTTCCACACAAACATTCCTGAACGTACTGATATAACATAGGAACCGCATTGACACGTACCTAAAAAAATTTTCAAATCAAATTCCTGTTGACTATTACTTTAACAACGCGACTGATGCCATCAAACCAATATCCGTTTTCAACTTCATCTACACCAGCATAACTAGTAATGACATTTTGAGCATTGTCCTCCCTCATTGACACCGGATGAAAGCTGAACCATGATAAATACAGCTTCAGATATGCGACAAATAGTAATTCTGGAGGTCGAAGACCGAAGCATGTTACTTTGTCGCTCGTAAAAGCACTCTCTTGCACCTCTCCCATCAATACTTGTTGTGACGCTGTAAATTGTCGATAGGGACGTTGAGATTCAGCATATTCTGGAACATGGTCCATGATTATAAGACGAACCTTAACTGAATGACTTAATACAATCTCTTCTGAACTCAAACACACTAATAAACTTGGTGGAAATTCATAATATTGAAGATAGACCTGAACGTATCTGCACCTGTAACAAATAGTCCCCTCGAGTTAAAGACCGAGAATGTAAACTACTTTGATTCCTTCTGAACACTGGTCTATCTTCAAGCAAACTAGTTTGAGGATGACAGAAGCGCTTATTCGTTAACACATATTTCAATTTGAGAACATAAAATAACGACTCAGTTCTAGATACTATCCTCCCTTGAACATCACTCTTCTTCTTTTTCTTCTTCTTAACCACAGTCCCAGATGATTCGAGTGTGCAACGGCCCTTCGTGGATAATTTGATATTCTTGATATCATCTACATCTACCTCAGTAGCTTCTTTACCAGAAGCATAAATTGTGCTCTTGACATGTTCCTCGACTCCACCACAATATGATGCTAAGTACCTAGAGGCCATATCCCAATCTACCAACAGCACGTTGCAGCTAGAACGGAAGATAGCAAATACAACAGGGTTCACAGGAACCCACTTGACATGATCGGAAGTTGCATAGGAATATCTACCCGGTTGAAAATCGGACCGAAGAAAATAATCACCCTCCTCGCATGAAGCCCAGCCCAAAGATAAGAACACGTCCAATTCTTCCTGTGACAAGGTTCTGGTAATTGGATAATACTCGGTATTTGGCGAAGCCGTATAGTGTGGAACCCTACAACGTGACTCACCATCAGAGGAATATCGGTGGCAACGATTCTTCGCGGATCGACACGAGTGTCTTTGAAATCGACAAAAACTATTACATAGACTCTCCCACTCTGCTTCAGAACCAACGAGTCCGCGTTCGAAAATTGACTTTTTATAAGCCTTGAACTGGGAAAGGTTACACACTATACGCTGTTTTGATACCTCGATAGGCTCGTCACTCCATAACAAGCAATGGAAATGTGGTAAGGCAGCTTCACTAGTTTGCCACTCGAACCTACCCCAATAACTTGTTATAGGGCCAAGAATGCTATCAGAACCTCGATGAAGATATTCAATAAATACACATACCCAGTTGTACCATAATATCAAATATGGCGTACAAGAGGCATCACAAGTTCCTGATAGGATACATTGGAATAATCTGCTTGAAACTTATCGGTAACACGAGTCACTATTCTAACACCTGGAGTCCCTCGTTGATTACACGTTAACGTTATGAAATATCGTGGGCATCCTTGTCCAATGAGTGAAGACAACTCTCGCACATTCCTTCTAGAATCAGCCGCATCAAAAGCAAGGAACTGCTCCTTCAAATTCGACCGCACATCATGCGATGTACCAGATATGTGTTCCCAACCTCTCTTCAATGTTATACTCTGAGTAGAATACCTTAACATATCATTCAAAGCAACATCAAACAAATATTGTCCATAACGGCTATCAGACATCGTGGGCGATGACCAGTCACGTAACCGAACAACTGAATGCTCCCTGAATGTATTGAACCCTGCTACCTTGTTGGATCTTTCAGAGTGCAAACACAATGGAACAGATCCAACATTACTCTCATTATCAGCATCATACCAAAATAACGAAGGAAATAAAGTTGCCTCAGGATAAGCCAATGATACCGGGGTTCGACCCAAGCTCATCATATTTTGAAAAAACCTTTGTGCGTATCGACTCATGGTGGCAGGATAAGCCCTTCGACGGAGCACACCACAAATAGTATTGAGTAGTATTGATCCAGTAATACTAGCATTTTCAAACTTCCACATTCTGTCAGAAGTACTTGTTAGCAGACATGGGTGTAATGGATTGCCTTCAACATTTTGAACATTCCCATTCGGATCACCGATCAGACACGGTAAGGCATCCACACTAACAGGGGAATCATCTCCATCACGAAAGTCATTACCTAAATAACGTTAATCGATAATGCAGTATAGATCAATTTATTACTATTCTCAGACGGACTATAAGGGGATTGTAGACGTCCTGTCAAATATGTTGAAGATGAAGCTGGTGGTGTTTCTCGTGGACATAGTTCAATAATCGTTGATGCCGTAGTATGTAACACCAATGTGTCATACACTCTTCTACATACACCCAACCCACAATCTTTGTTCCTCGGACAAGAGAAATACGCTTTGTGTTGCTTAGCTGAGTCACATATACCACACGAGCAGTTGGTTGAACTTGGACAAGTTTCTTTGGTCAAAAAAATTTTGTGAATTCCACAACGTAAAGCAACCTGTCCACCAACCACACCCATTAAAGATCCAAAAAACCTATCTACTCTGGGAACCACCTCCTGCTTAGATAAGAAATACAATGACCACTTCCTCTCTCGGAGAATATCGGACAATTTACCATCATAAGGAATGGGGTGATAACCATATGTCGTTTGCCAATACCCAACACGTTCCGAACCATGACATATATAACCTACTGGTTTCCTGAGTAAGTCGCTATAATCAAACAAGGCTTGAACTTGTACAGAAGATGAGTCACATTCTTCAATGATGGAAGAGCATATACGTTCCGTTACCTCTAATGATGATAATTGGAATAATATCACATGATATCGAACCCTTCGTAGTGAATCACCAAATATCCTCGCTACTGAAGCAA
>NW_003208953.1:0-943 GCF_000006405.1 Perkinsus marinus ATCC 50983 | reverse complement strand
TTCACACGATATGTCTCCTGAGTTCCTCACCAACTACATTGGGAAGGTGGGAGATCCGGTTTCGAGAAAATGCAAGGTTGGGAGCGTTTGTAGGTTCTCGGCAACGGCACGGAGAATTCAAAGGGTGTGGCTTTGGAGTTGATCGAGGATATGCTGCGTTATAACAGACAACAGAACACCCAGGTTGTTGTACAAGTGGCCATCAAGTAGTACTCTCTAACTCTTCCCATTAAGTCGGGTCTTGAATATATAACTCTTATACTGTGGTGTATATGAGTAGCGCGAGTTGTGGTATGGGCTAGCATTAGGTACCACGAGCAGTTGGAAGTTAATAAGCTGGTGGCAATTTTCGAGAAGTATCAATGTTGGGAGGGAATGTTCTTTTTCTTGGGCGGGATACTGTCGAGCAGTCAAGATCCTGATGTCCACTTCAAGTAAGAAAAGCAGTATGGCGGGGCGGTATGGTAGGATCGTTGCTTCATTGTAGATATATAGAGGCAGCTGCTAAGCTGGGTCATATGCAGGAGGTTGAGAGGGTTGTTCGAGAGAGTCAATACTATGACCCTGTGAAGGTGAAGGACTTCCTTAAGGAGGCTAAACTGCAGGACCCGAGACCACTTATTTATGTCTGTGATATGCATGGCTATGTGGAGGAGCTTACTGACTACCTCTATTCAAACAACCTTATGAAGTAATGGAAGATATGTTGAGATTGGGATGGTATGAACATGAGTGAATTTGGTATCAGGTATATCGAGGTTTACGTGACCAAGGTGAATCCATTGAACTGTCCCACTGTAGTCGGGACGTTGATCGATAGAGACTGCTCTGAGGACTACATAAAGAACAGCATCCTCGGCAATGTGAGCAGCACCAGCATATGGCCATTAGCACGTCCTCGTCATTATCACCCATCAGCAGGTCCGGTCTCTGTGCCCAGTGG
>NW_003201527.1:0-1202 GCF_000006405.1 Perkinsus marinus ATCC 50983 | reverse complement strand
GTGGTGCGCACCAACGGCTGTGTCTGAGCAATCCGAATTCCGCTCTCGTATCCTGACGGATTGACCAATTACCGCCTAGACCATTTCGGAAGAGTATTCAACTTAAATATCAATCAAAGTTGTTAGCTTCATCGCCCGATTAGTTCAGCTGGATAGAATGTCTGCCTACGGAGTAGATGGTCGTAGTTTCGAATCCTGCATCGGGTATAAATTAATCTCACTTCCTCCATCCATCCTACGTCAACGAAATCGGGCATTCGATGTGAAGCTCCACCTACTTTGCACAAGACGCTGAAGGCAAGCACGTGAGATAGTGGTGCGCACCAACGGCTGTACCTGAGCAATCCAAATTCCGCTCACGCATCCTGAATCAGCCACTCGATGTGAAGCTCCAACTAGTTTACACAAGATGCTGAAGGCAAGCACATGAGATAGTGGTGCGCACCAACGGCTGTACCTGAGCAATCCGAATTCCGCTCATGTATCCTGACGGATTAACCAATTACCGCCTAAACCATTTCGGGAGAGTATTCAACTTGAATATCAATCAAAGTTGCTAGCTTCATCGCCCGATTAGTTCAGCTGGATAGAATGTCTGCCTACGGAGCAGATGGTCGTAGGTTCGAATCCTGCATCGGGTATGAATTAATCTCACTTCCTCCATCCATCGTACGTCAACGAAATCGGGCATTCGATGTGAAGCTCCACCTACTTTGCACAAGACGCTGAAGGCAAGCACGTGAGATAGTGGTGCCCACCAACGGCTGTACCTGAGCAATCTGAATTCCGCTCACGCATCCTGAATCGGCCACTCGATGTGAAGCTCCAACTAGTTTACACAAGATGCTGAAGGCAAGCACATGAGATAGTGGTGCGCACCAACGGCTGTACCTGAGCAATCCGAATTCCGCTTACGTATCCTGACGGATTGACCAATTACCGCCTAAACCATTTCGGAAGAGTATTCAACTTGAATATCAATCAAAGTTCCTAGCTTCATCGCCCGATTAGTTCAGCTGGATAGAATGTCTGCCTACGGAGCAGATGGTCGTAGGTTCGAATCCTGCATCGGGTATACATTAATCTCACTTCCTCTTCATCCATCCTACTTCAATAAAATCGGGCATTCGATGTGAAGCTCCAACTAGTTTACACAAGATGCTGAAGGCAAGCACATGAGATAGTGGTGCGCACCAACGGCT